>NC_041383.1:176360968-176369740 GCF_002162155.2 Triticum dicoccoides
CATTGCAGATCATTTGTACATTAGGTTGCTACCACTATATGAATATGGTTAATTACTCAAAAAAATTCTGATAAAAAGTTACTCAAAATTCAATGGAAAACCTTCAGAATGGAGTCGATCATGTTGTTCTTCTGGTGATAATTCTTTCGAGTTAGTCAAGGGAAAAGAATATGCTGTGTTTAAGAGCTTGGACACGTAGAAAACAACAATATTTACATAATTACTTCACAGCTAGTAGTTTGAGGCAGTTTCTTAACATTTTTCACATAGGCGGTTCATTTGGTAAAGATTATTACTGCTGTCCCTGATACAGTGAATGTATATGTTCATTGTCTTCTGGCCTTTGCGCTATGTGGAATTCAAATAGAGTGGTTTTTCTGGCTCTAGTTAAATTTTTGGAGAAACTATCTGCAGTTGAATTATGATTGCTTTAGTACCTACTACCTATCCGTCAATTGGCTTCCCCTGATTTAACATCTCTGTTTTAAAAACATTTGTCCCTCAAAAACTCTTCTCAATCTGGCTTCTATCTAGACATAATGTCATGTAATATTGTCTTACATAGTGAAACAGATAACCCATCCATTGACCGATGAGTGCGGCTAATCACTGTCTCCTAAAAGATGTCATATTTACAGAATGTGGGATAACAGTCCATAATTTCTCAAAACAACATAAAGAGCATTACTCTTCACTGGCCTAATTCACCAAAAGTTCACATTGTTCATCAAGCAAGAACAGCAGCTTGTAAACTCCTAAGAAGTAACACATCAGCACATCACTGCGCTTGTATGCAATCTGCTCAGAAAGGTTATTTCATTCCGGATGATTTCAGCTGCATCCAACGAATGAATCGACTATCTCCTATAAACATTGCATGCTTGCAGAATTAGAAGTAAACTTTGTTCAGATGGCTTGAAATTACCGAAAATAAATCTGCAGCACTGATATTATCCTAAAGATTCAGGCAGGCTTCGTAAATTCACTCATTATAGTTATCTGTACTGCCCTGAAGATATCTAATCACAAAGAAAAGAAAAGCAATTGTTTGTCGATGGTGCCAACAATAGAACGGCTGTATGCTTGCGCTCGTCTGTTTATGTTGCATATGTCCTGTTGATGATAACTTTCAATAGTTGTCGTTTTTTTTTTCAGTTTTCTTAGTGGACAGCTAATTCATCATTTAACCCATCTAACCTGATTCTGTGGGATTATTTGCAGATTACTTCAGATAGTTCAGTGGTTCTAGTCCAGCCATCTATGGTGGTTCAGTCGTTTCAGTTCTTGGTTGCAATGCTGGTGATGGACACATGGCAATATTTTGTGCACCGCTACATGCATCAGAACAAATTCCTCTACCGACATATCCACTCACAACATCACCGGCTGATCGTTCCTTACGCTATCGGGGCTCTCTACAACCACCCACTGGAGGGGCTCCTACTGGACACTCTAGGTGGTGCTATGTCCTTCTTGGTCTCTGGTATGACGCCGAGGACAGCTGTATTCTTCTTCTGTTTCGCTGTGCTCAAGACGGTCGATGATCACTGTGGACTTTGGTTGCCATATAACATATTCCAGCACTTGTTCCAAAATAACACGGCGTACCATGACATCCACCATCAGCTCCAGGGCACAAAGTACAACTACTCTCAGCCGTTCTTCTCAATATGGGACAGAATGCTAGGAACCCACATGGCCTACGACCTAGTGAGCCGAAAGGAAGGGGGATTCGAAGCGAGGCCATTGCGAGACTAGCATGGAACTCATTGAAGTGTATAGAACTCCAGCTACTCAGTGGGATATATGATGCTCTTCTAGTCCCCTTCTCATGATTGGCAGCTTACAGGAGCCATCTAACTTCTTGTAAGATGATGAAGGTATTCCAGTACTCCCGGTTCCTCTTTTTTTGTTCTCATGCCTTGGTGGATGCCATTGTCTACTGGAGAAGACACTGAAGCTGTTGTGTTGCTTGTTCTTTTTTCCCTGCAGTTATCTAGTTAGACCCGTTCACCTTGAATGTGCGTGTTTTGTACGGGTAGTCGGTTACTCGTGAGTTTTTTATGGTTCTTTCTTGTGCAAAGCTGCCATTTACATTACTGTGCAGATAGTGTATTCGCAATCAGTCACGCTTCTGTATGTATCCAATTATTTATGTAACCGAATCTTTGGGCATAATTATGACCTTCAAACACACATTTTTTTTAGATCATCAGGGGAGTTTGGCGCCCCCCCGGTTCCATTCGTTATAAAATAAATGAAACCACATCAGTCCAAACACCCAAGCATGCCTCAAACGCATGTTCTGAAAGATCAAAAATCTAAAACAGTACAGCGTAAAAAAGGCCTGCAGCCTAATACAGGATCAGGGATCCAACGTTCTTGACTCTGAATTAAAACCGATGAGAACACTACAGCAAAGTGATCCGCATTCCTCCTGCATCAGCTAGAATCCTCATGTCTTCTGCAGCGAGCATCTTGCGTACCTCCTTGATATGCTCCACGAGCCCCCCTTTCATCTTCTTGAGGGGTTGAGTTGGTGTGCCAGGCCAGTCGAGAGGCGATGCAGGGCTCGAAATCGCCTGAACCGTCTTTTTTGATGGTGGATCACTCGGCCTTGAAGATCCTGGACTCTGGAACCCATCTTTACAAGCCCCAAAATCAAGCTTGGAGTAGAAAGAGGCATGGGTGGCACCTCCAGCGCCCATCAAGTTCCTTTTCACCCCAAAGTCAATTGGAGCGCGCTTTTGAGTATGCAGGATATCCAATGTAGTATCTCCTGCATTTTCTCGAGCGAGTCCTTGGTGTACAGAATCATCCACCTCTTGAGGGTCCTCCAGATCAGCCACCAGATCTGCTTAACATCAGACCAGACTGCATTATCAAAAACATGCTTATTTCTAGTTTTCCACAAGCTCCACAAGACACGAGCACAAAATGCATGAAGTACTTCATGTTTCTTGTTAGCAGGCCAAAATTTGGCTATGGAATAGTAACTAGATCCTACTTCCATTGAAAGAAACAAGGAGACTGCATCCCAGATGTTTTTTGCAACCACACAGTCAAAAAACAAGTGGTTTACAGTTTCCTGTTCGGAGCAAAAAAGACAGTCAGGGTTCCTATCTATGCCCCTTTTAAGCAAATTGTTCTTGGTCATAAGTTTATTATGCGCCAGGAGCCAGAGGAAAACCTGGATTCTGGGAGGCACAACAATGGACCACACAGAGGGGATATAGACAGGCTTCACCCCTCTAAAATTGATTATGGCATAAAGTGAACTAGAAGAGTAGACCCCCTTGGATTCATACTGCCAGACCATAGCATCAACATCTGTTTTGAGCACAGTCTCCTTTATGATTTGTTCAAGGCAGTACCACTCCTCCATCATGGCAGGGGTAAATATCCTCCTAAAAGTAAGTTTAATGTTATTCCCATCCCAAACTTCAGAGGCTGTCACACATTGTTGGTGACAAATGGAGTACAAAGGCCAAAACTGAACAGAGAGTGGGGAGGTTCCAAACCAGATATCCTCCCAAAATCTAATCTTCCTACCATTTCCTACTACCCATCTGTAGCCAAACTTAAGAGCTTTGGCAGCCCACATAACCCCTTGCCAAAAATTTGAGGAGGCTTGTGGCCTACATGCAAATATATTAGGAGCATTCCTAATATATTTGTTGTCTACAATGGTTTTCCAGATTTTTCCCTCATCTTGGGCATATCTCTTGACCCAACTGTCCAGTAAACACAAGTTAAGATCCCTGATATTGGGGATCCCAAGCCCTCCATATTCTTTCTTCATACAAACTAGGTGCCAGTTGGCCAGGTGAAGTTTCATGTTCCCCTCAAAGTCACTCCAAAGGCAATGAGCTAATTGACTGTTAATCAAATTTAGGGCCCATTTAGGGAACTTAAAGAAGGACAGCAGGTATATGGGGATACTAGCTAAACAAGCTTTAATGAGAGTTAGTCTAGCAGAGTAGGACATTAGCTTCCCCCTCCAGCCAGCCATCCTCTTTAAGATCTTATCAATAAGAGGTTGGATGTCTTCCCTCCTCAGTTTGTCATAGTGCAAAGGAATCCCTAGATACTTTATTGGAAATGTACCAACAGTACATCCAAAAGTATTCATGAAGTTGGTTAGTTCTTCCCCCTCAACGCCTAAAGGAATGAGTTCACTTTTAGCATAGTTGATTCTCATACCTGATACTCTCTCAAAGCAAGTCAAAATCATTTTCAGGTTAGCAGCTTTAGATTCATCTTTATCCATGAAGAGGATAGTATCATCTGCATATTGCAGACATATCACTCCACTAGGGATAAGATTAGAACAAAGCCCTTTTATCAGGTTATGAGAAGCTGCTTTAATGAGCATTCTAGTTAGCACATCTACAACAATGTTAAAAAAGTAAAGGAGATATAGGGTCTCCTTGTCTTAGTCCTTTGTTGGTTACAAAGAAGTCACTATCAACCCCATTGACCTTGACTCCCACAGAGCCCATGTGGGTAATTTGATAAATCCATTTGGTCCAAACAGGACCAAAGTTTCTTTTTTGGAGAATCTCCATCAAGAATTCTAGGTTAACTTTATCAAATGCTTTCTCATAATCTAATTTTAGTACCAGTCCTGAATTATCAGAGTGGAAAGTAGAATGTAAAACTTCATGAGCTGTCACTACACTTTCAAGGATGAATCTCCCTTTTATGGAAGCTGGCGGTTTCTAGAAGTTAGGAAATTCATGAGAGTAGCAAGCCTATTAGTTAAAACCTTGGTAAAAACCTTAGAAATACAATTCAGCAAACTAATAGGTCTAAATTTCTTCATATCAGTAGCATCTTCCTCTTTAGGAATGAGAGTTATCATAGCAAAATTCAATCTATATATATCAAGTTTTCCTGCATGGAAGTCATCAAATAGAGCCATAACATCCTGCTTGATAACTTCCCAGAATTCCTGAAGACAAAGAAAGGATAGGCCATCTGGTCCAGGTGCTCCTTCAGAGTATGAACCAAAGATGGCATCCTTCACTTCTTTTTCAGAAAATGGAGCTTGGAGGGTTTCATTATTATCTTCGGAGATTTTCTCCTCATCAGAAAAAAAATCTTGTCTTAAATTGAATCCTCCTGTATCTTTTTTCTTAAAGAGATCTTTATAAAAGTCAGAGGCTATTTTAAGCATATCTCTAGTGTCTGAGGTAGGACCATCAGGGCCAACTAGTGAATGGATAAGAGTCTTCCTTCTCCTTTGGTTGGCTACATCATTGAAGTACTTGGTATTCCTGTCTCCTTCTAGTATATCTCTATCCCTAGATCTTTGTCTAGCCTTGGTTTCCTCTTTAATCCAGATATATCTAAGCTCTTTTATAATATTCTGCATCCTAGCATTCTCAGCATCAAAGAGACAAGTTGTTTCTGATTTGATATCTAACCCATCATACTCTTCTGTCAGAGCAGTTTTCAACTTCCTAATCTCTGCTTCTACATTCTTACTCCACCCTTTGGAGAATTTCCTGAATCTTCTAACTTTTTCTTGCCAGAATTGGTTTGCCCTTCTTGACTGGAGCTGTCCAATTTTTGATAGCCAAGTGAAATCCTTATGGAGCAACCACCATTTTTCAAATTTGAAACTGGAGCCTCTAGGACTGCTCCCCAACCCTGAATCCCATAGAAGGGGAGTATGGTCACTCCCAGTTTTGGGGAGGGCTTGGGAGGTGCATAGAGGGAACATAACTTCCAGCTCAGTGGTGCAGAAGATCCTATCTATGGTAGTCATGATGTTATTCTCTTGGTTATTAGCCCAAGTGAATTTCCTACCTGACATCCTAATTTCTAGAAGGCTCCATATTTCCACCCAGGCATTAAATTTATCAGCCCAGAGATGGTTAATATTACCATTACTCTTATCTTGCTGATATCTAACTAGATTAAAATCCCCTCCTATGAGAGTGGGCATTTGGTCATCTACAAAGAGGCTATGGAGTTCAGAGATAAAAGCATCTTTGCCCTCATCATATGGAGAGCCATAAATAGCTATAACTCTAAAACAGGTCCCATTAGCTTTAACTTTCAGGTTACAGGACACAGACTAATTCAGTGAGCTCCATTGCAGGACCTCAAAAATATCTGCATCTACACCAACCAAAATACCACCAGCAGTGCCTACAGCAGGGAGATGATGCCAAATAAAATTCTTATTCCCACTAATGGACTTAAGAAAGGCAGTAGTAAGCTCTTCTTTCTTAGTTTCCTGGAAAGCAACTATACTAGCATTTCTTTTAGTCAAGGTATCTACAATACATGGTTTCTTTCCCGGGGTGGTGATACCCCTGATATTCCAGAATAAACAATTCATATTAAAAGAGTGCTTTCTTGGGGTGCTTGCCCCGCCTATGTTTGGAGATTTTAGACCATATAATACTCTGGTCATCAGCAGCAGTAGAGCTCCTGTTTAACCCCACAGGTGTAACAGGAGAATCTAAGTCAACCTTTTGGGTTTCTAGCCCAACAGGCTTACCCAGGGAGCCTATTTTTTCTACACCATCTTTTCCTAAAGTGTTATGTACATTGTCTCTAGCTATGCTATCTGCTTGAGCAACACTTCCTATGTGGATAGGCCCTGCAGGCCCTTTAGGGATTTTGCTCTTAGAGACTACAGAAGCATAACTTTCTTTCTGTACATCAATCTCTACTCCTACCATTCTAGCTACAGAAATAAATGTAGGATCATGGAAATTCTCAAAGGAGTTTTTCTTAACTGTACCTTTGTGTTTACCTTTAGGCTCTTCTAGGTTCCGGACCTTCTTTGACCCCATGGCAATCTCCATGATTGTTCTCCCACCAATGTCAATTCTGGAGCTCTTTCTCTGTGCCTGGACTGGCCCCCATTTTTTAAGGATGGGTGGGGCATGAGTTGTGTTTGTGGTAAGACCTGGACTAAAAACCACTTCTTCCAGGGATTCATTCTCCACTACCACCTCAGCCTGGTCCTCTAGCAAGTTGATGTTATCCTCCTCATCATCATCTCCAATCTCCATCTCTTGCAGCATTTTGAAGCTTTCATCTAAGGAAATGGGGTCGTCGAGTTGCTATAAGTAGGCTAGCACATTTTGCTTAGTTTGGTGAGGAGTTCCAGAGGTAGAACCATTTCCCCCAGACTGAGATGAGGAATTTTTTGTAGTGTGATGAGAGCCTCCAGCCCCATCATCATTGTTGGCATTGTTCAGTGATTCTTTTTCTTTACTCTTCTCAGTGTCTTCATCCAGAAGATCATCCTGATCTAGGTCATCCACTGGTGGTTCCACAACAATCTTGATCTTATACAGCTTGTCTCCTATTCCAAAGATTCTTTTAGTAGGAATTTTGGTAAAGTCTTTGCATCTGATTTTGATTCTAACCACCTCAAAGAAAGATTTGAAGTTTCCCTGCCAGTCCACATCAATCAAAGAGCCCAAAACAGAGGCAACTTGCTCTAAAACTGACCATTCTGCCCAGGCTGGAGCCACTCCTCTTAACTGAAGCCAAACAGACTGGAGTTCTGCATGAAATTCCATCTCTCCTTTCCACACCTCAACATTGACTAAAACTCCATCAATCTCAGGCAGTCCAAAGTTGGGGTAGCCAGCAACTGTTGCTACAGGGATATGATGGGGGAATTTGACTAGAAAAGTCCAGCTGTCTAGCATCCTGATGTGCCATGGCCAATTGGTTTTGTATATGACAGAGAAGTTATGGGCTAGTTCTTCCTTAGTGACCTATGTCATGCCCAATATGCGATACTATCCTAAAGAGACTCGAAGGTCCCACTAAGATAGAACCGCATATTGAAACACTTTTGCAAGGTGGATATCATTACATCAACATTACATAATAGATGGGGATACATACATAAGGCATACAATGCCACACGAATACAACAATATATCATACACAATATCAACATCCGACTACGAATGAAACACAAACAGAAGCTCAAACAGCATCCACCCTGCTAGCCCAGGCTGCCGACCTGGAACTTATCCCCTGATCGAAGAAGAAACAGAAGAAGAACTCCAAGACAAGCAAACATCGCTGTCGCGTCATGATCATCGTATAACCTGTACCTGCAACTGTTGTTGTAGTAATCTGTGAGCCACAAGGACTGAGCAATCCCATTACCATGGGTATAAAGACTAGCAAAGCTTAATGGGAAAGGAAGGGGTAAAGTGATGAGGTTGCAGCAGCGACTAAGCATATATGGTGGCTAACATATGCAAATAAGAGCGAGAAGAGAGCAAAAGGAACGGTCGTGAAGCTAGCAATGATCAAGAAGTGATCCTGAACTCCTACTTACGTCAAACATAACCCAAAACTGTGTTCACTTCCCGGACTCCGCCAAAAAGAGACCATCACGGCTACACACTCGATTGATGCGTTTTAATTCGGATCTGGTGTCAAGTTATCTACAACCGGACATTAACAAATTCCCATCTGCCACATAACCGCGGGCACGGTTTTCGAAAGTTTATACCCTGCAGGGGTGTCCCAACTTAGCCCATGATAAGCTCTCGCGATCAACGAAGGATATACCTTCTCCCAGGAAGACCCGATCAGACTCGGAATCCCGGTTTACAAGACATTTCGACAATGGTAAAACAAGACCAGCAAAGCCGCCCGATGTGCCGACAAATCCCGATAGGAATCACACGTACCTTGTTCTCAGGGCACACCGGATAAGTCAAGCTATGAGTAAAACCAGACCTTGAGTTGCCCCGAGGTGGCCCCGCAGGCTACTCA
>NC_041383.1:176370167-176398638 GCF_002162155.2 Triticum dicoccoides
TAAAATAAAGATGACCCTCGGGCTCCGGAAACCCAAGGGAAAAAGGGTTAGGTGAGGCAAATGGTAAAACCAAGGTTGGGCCTTGCTGGAGGAGTTTTATTCAAAGTGAACTATCAAGGGGGTCCCATAAATCACCCAACCGCGTAAGGAACGCAAAATCCGGGAACATAACACCGGTATGACGGAAACTAGGGCGGCAAGAGTGGAACAAAACACCAGGCATAAGGCCGAGTCTTCCACCCTTTACCAAGTATATAGATGCATTAATAATATAAGAGATATTGTGATATCCCAACAAAATCCTGTCCACCATGGAGCAATCTTCAACTTCACCTGCAACTAACAATGCTATAAGAGGGGCTGAGCAAAAGCGGTAACATAGCCAAGCAACGGTTTGCTAGGAATGGTGACAAAGGTTAGAGGTTCATGGCAATTTGGGAAGGCTTGATAAACAGGTGGTAGGTAGCGCAGCAAAGCGATAGAACGAAGCAACTAGCATGGCAATGATAGTAGTGAGATCCAGGGTAGCGGTCATCTTGCCTGAAATCCCGCAAGGAAGAAGAACGAGTCCATGAAGAAGACGAACGGGAGTAGTCGAACGAATCCTCACAATCGCAACATTACCGGAACTAAGAAGCAACACCGGAAAGAAACAAACAACATGGTAAATGCACAAGCATGAACATGGCATGATGCACAAACAAGTATGATGCATGCCCGGTTTAAATGCGGCATGGCATGGCAAAGTGCAACAAACAATACTACAAGTTAAGTAGAGCTCAATATGCAACGAGTTGCATATTGACAAAACACCACATGCAATTATTTAGTTTGATCTCGTTATAAGCTACCAAACAATTTTGAATGTTGTTAAACATGGCAAGAGGTGAAGCAAAAGTAAACTAACTATTTAGGCAAGTTTAAATGAGGCCGGAACAACAAACAACAATTCCAGAAAATCCTCATGTCCATATTTTAGTTTTGGTACTGTTCTGCCCTAAAACATATTTTATTGTTGTTAAACAGGAAAATAAAGTGCACCATGTTAAACTAGGCATTTTTCCACCCCATTTACATCTAAAGTTTATTAAATTCGGAGCTACGGTTAATTAGTTATGAAATAACTCATTTTAACATGGCATTTGAGCAAATTTAAAGAAACAACATTTTAAACATTTTTAACATGGATGAAAGTGGCATATTATTAATCTACACAAAATTCTAAGCATTTTACATATATATTTTGTTTAATTTGGATGCATGCATAATTAGTTATTAACAATACAAAACAGGGGCATTTTCTGTAAATACGAATGCATTGGAAAAATGCTAAAATACACAGACTGGTAAAAAAAACATATGCCCCGGGCCAGAAGCACTAGAGTGCAGCGGCCCAGAGGTGGAATTGGGCCCAAGTGGCTGTGGGTGTGTGCGCTCGATGTAAAACAGAGAAGCAAGGGGGAAAAGGAAAACGGGAGAACCTGGGATCGAACCCAGAACCTCTCGGATGGATAGTGGCTGCGCTAACCACTAGGCTAGCTACGTGTTCATGATGCAAAGGGAGATCAGCCGAACATAACGCATATACGCATCGCGACCAGGACCCAAAACTGAAGCGCGAGCACGGGGACTCACCGGCGACGGGAGCCAGCAGCAAACCCCTGATGTGGTTGCAGAGGACCGGCGGGGGTGCGAAAACGTGCCAGGGTGCCTGTGGTGGAGCAATGACGCGAGGGTGTGGGTGCTTGTGCGAGGCCAAGCCTGGCTGACCAAGGTTTCCGGCTGGAAGAATGACGTCGTGTGCGGGTGTGCGGCGAGGCGCGTCGAGCAACGGCTAGGCAGGGGCTGGACAAGTCCCCGAGGGTGTGCAAGCGGAGCAGCTGCGGGAGCATGGGTCGCAGACTGCATGAGGGCGGGTGTCCATGAAGGAAATATGCCCTAGAGGAAATAATAAAGTTATTATTTATTTCCTTATAATCATGATAAATGTTTATTATTCATGCTAGAATTGTATTTTCCGGAAACATAATACATGTGTGAATACATAGACAAACAGAGTGTCACTAGTATGCCTCTACTTGACTAGCTCGTTAATCAAAGATGGTTATGTTTCCTAACCATGAACAATGAGTTGTTATTTGATTAACGAGGTCACATCATTAGTAGAATGATCTGATTGACATGACCCATTCCATTAGCTTAGCACCTGATCGTTTAGTATGTTGCTATTGCTTTCTTCATGACTTATACATGTTCCTACGACTATGAGATTATGCAACTCCCGTTTACCGGAGGAACACTTTGGGTACTACCAAACGTCACAACGTAAATGGGTGATTATAAAGGAGTACTACAGGTGTCTCCAATGGTCGATGTTGGGTTGGCGTATTTCGAGATTAGGATTTGTCACTCCGATTGTCGGAGAGGTATCTCTGGGCCCTCTCGGTAATACACATCACATAAGCCTTGCAAGCATTACAACTAATATGTTAGTTGTGAGATGATGTATTACGGAACGAGTAAAGAGACTTGCCGTTAACGAGATTGAACTAGGTATTGGATACCGACGATCGAATCTCGGGCAAGCAACATACCGATGACAAAGGGAACAACGTATGTTGTTATGCGGTCTGACCGATAAAGATCTTCGTAGAATATGTAGGAGCCAATATGGGCATCCAGGTCCCGCTATTGGTTATTGACCAGAGACATGTCTCGGTCATGTCTACATTGTTCTCGAACCCGTAGGGTCCGCACGCTTAAGGTTACGATGACAGTTATATTATGAGTTTATGCATTTTGATGTACCGAAGGTTGTTCGGAGTCCCGGATGTGATCACGGACATGACGAGGAGTCTCGAAATGGTCGAGACGTAAAGATTGATATATTGGAAGCCTATGTTTGGACATCGGAAGTGTTCCGGGTGAAATCGGGATTTTACCGGGTTACCGGGAGGTTACCGGAACCCCCCGGGAGCCATATGGGCCATCATGGGCCTTAGAGGAAAGGAGAAAGGGGCAGCCCAAGGTGGCTGCGCCTCTTTCCCCTCCCCTAGTCCTATTAGGACTAGGAGAAGGTGGCCGGCCCCCCTCTCTCCCTTCCCCTCTGAGGAATCCTAGTTGGACTAGGATTGGGGGGAGGAATCCTACTCCCAGAGGGAGTAGGACTCTCCTGCGCCTCCCTCTTTGGCCGGCCAGCCTCCCCTCCTCTCCTCCTTTATATACGGAGGCAGGGGCACCTCTAAACACACAAGTTGACACAAGTTGATCCACGTGATCGATTCCTTAGCCGTGTGCGGTGCCCCCTGCCACCATATTCCTCGATAATACTGTAGCGGAGTTTAGGCGAAGCCCTGCTGCTGTAGTTCATCAAGATCGTCACCACGCCGTCGTGCTGACGAAACTCTTCCCCGACACTTTGCTGGATCGGAGTCCGGGGATCGTCATCGAGCTGAACGTGTGCTCGAACTCGGAGGTGCCGTAGTTTCGGTGCTTGATCGGTTGGATCGTGAAGACGTACGACTACTTCCTCTACGTCGTATCATTGCTTCCGCAGTCGGTCTGCGTTGGGTACGTAGACAACACTCTCCTCTCGTTGCTATGCATCACATGATCCTGTGTGCGCGTAGGAAATTTTTTGAAATTACTACGAAACCCAACAGTGGCATCCGAGCCTAGGTTAATGATGTTGATGTTATATGCACGAGTAGAACACAAGTGAGTTGTGGACGATACAAGTCATACTGCCTACCAGCATGTCATATTTTGGTTCAGCGGTATTGTTGGACGAGACGACCCGGACCAACCTTACGCGTACGCTTACGCGAGACCGGTTCCCTCGACGTGCTTTGCACAGAGATGGCTTGCGGGCGACTGCCTCTCCAACTTTAGTTGAACCAAGTATGGCTACGCCCGGTCCTTGCGAAGGTTAAAACGGAGTCTATTTGACAAACTATCGTTGTGGTTTTGATGCGTAGGTGAGATTGGTTCTTACTTAAGCCCGTAGCAGCCACGTAAAACATGCAACAACAAAGTAGAGGTCGTCTAACTTGTTTTTGCAGGGCATGTTGTGATGTGATATGGTCAAGGCATGATGCTGAATTTTATTGTATGAGATGATCATGTTTTGTAACCGAGTTATCGGCAACTGGCAGGAGCCATATGGTTGTCGCTTTATTGTATGCAATGCAATCGCGATGTAATGCTTTACTTTATTACTAAACGGTAGTGATAGTAGTGGAAGCATAAGATTGGCGAAACGACAACGATGCTACGATGGAGATCAAGGTGTCGCGCCGGTGACGATGGTGATCATGACGGTGCTTCGGAGATGGAGATCACAAGCACAAGATGATGATGGCCATATCATATCACTTATATTGATTGCATGTGATGTTTATCTTTTTATGCATCTTATCTTGCTTTGATTGACGGTAGCATTATAAGATGATCTCTCACTAAATTATCAAGAAGTGTTCTCCCTGAGTATGCACCGTTGCAAAAGTTCTTCGTGCTGAGACACCACGTGATGATCGGGTGTGATAGGCTCTACGTTCAAATACAACGGGTGCAAAACAGTTGCGCACGCAGAATACTCAGGTTAAACTTGACGAGCCTAGCATATGCAGATATGGCCTCGGAACACGGAGACCGAAAGGTCGAGCGTGAATCATATAGTAGATATGATCAACATAATGATGTTCACCGATGAAACTACTCCATCTCACGTGATGATCGGACATGGTTTAGTTGATTTGGATCACGTGATCACTTAGAGGATTAGAGGGATGTCTATCTAAGTGGGAGTTCTTTAATAATATGATTAATTGAACTTAAAATTTATCATGAAATTAGTCCCTGATAGTATCTTGCTTGTTTATGTTGATTGTAGATAGATGGCTCGTGCTGTTGTTCCGTTAAATTTTAATGCGTTCCTTGAGAAAGCAAAGTTGAAAGATGATGGTAGCAATTACACGGACTGGGTCCGTAACTTGAGGATTATCCTCATTGCTGCACAGAAGAATTACGTCCTGGAAGCACCGCTGGGTGCCAGGCCTGCTGCTGGAGCAACGCCAGATGTTATGAACGTCTGGCAGAGCAAAGCTGATGACTACTCGATAGTTCAGTGTGCCATGCTTTACGGCTTAGAATCGGGACTTCAACGACGTTTTGAACGTCAGGGAGCATATGAGATGTTCCAGGAGTTGAAGTTAATATTTCAAGCAAATGCCCGGATTGAGAGATATGAAGTCTCCAATAAGTTCTATAGCTGCAAGATGGAAGAGAACAGTTCTGTCAGTGAGCATATACTCAAAATGTCTGGGTATAATAATCACTTGATTCAATTGGGAGTTAATCTTCCAGATGATTGCGTCATTGACAGAATTCTCCAATCACTGCCACCAAGCTACAAGAGCTTCGTGATGAACTATAATATGCAAGGGATGAACAAGACTATTCCCGAGCTCTTCGCAATGCTAAAAGCTGCGGAGGTAGAAATCAAGAAGGAGCATCAAGTGGTGATGGTTAACAAGACCACTAGTTTCAAGAAAAAGGGCAAAGGGAAGAAAAAGGGGAACTTCAAAAAGAACGGCAAGCAAGTTGCTGCTCAAGAGAAGAAACCCAAGTCTAGACCTAAGCCTGAAACTGAGTGCTTCTACTGCAAGCAGACTGGTCACTGGAAGCGGAACTGCCCCAAGTATTTGGCGGATAAGAAGGATGGCAAGGTGAACAAAGGTATATGTGATATACATGTTATTGATGTGTACCTTACCAATGCTCGCAGTAGCACCTGGGTATTTGATACTGGTTCTGTTGCTAATATTTGCAACTCGAAACAGGGACTACAGAATAAGCGGGCACTGGCAAAGGACGAGGTGACGATGCGCGTGGGAAACGGTTCCAAAGTCGATGTGATCGCGGTCGGCACGCTACCTCTACATCTACCTTCGGGATTAATATTAGACCTAAATAATTGTTATTTGGTGCCAGCGTTGAGCATGAACATTATATCTGGATCTTGTTTAATGCGAGACGGTTATTCATTTAAATCAGAGAATAATGGTTGTTCTATTTATATGAGTAATATCTTTTATGGTCATGCACCCTTGAAGAGTGGTCTATTCTTACTAAATCTCGATAGTAGTAGTACACATATTCATAATGTTGAAACCAAAAGATACAGAGTTGATAATGAAAGTGCAACTTATTTGTGGCACTGTCGTTTAGGTCATATCGGTGTAAAACGCATGAAGAAACTCCATACTAATGGACTTTTGGAACCACTTGATTATGAATCACTTGGTACTTGCGAACCGTGCCTCATGGGCAAGATGACTAAAACACCGTTCTCCGGTACTATGGAGAGAGCAACAGATTTGTTGGAAATCATACATACCGATGTATGTGGTCCGATGAATATTGAGGCTCGTGGCGGATATCGTTATTTTCTCACCTTCACACATGATTTGAGCAGATATGGATATATCTACTTAATGAAGCATAAGTCTGAAACATTTGAAAAGTTCAAAGAATTTCAGAGTGAAGTTGAAAGTCATCGTAACAAGAAAATAAAGTTTCTACGATCTGATCGTGGAGGAGAATATTTGAGTTACGAGTTTGGTGTACATTTGAAAAACTGTGGAATAGTTTCGCAACTCACGCCCCCCGGAACACCACAGCGTAATGGTGTGTCCGAACGTCGTAATCGTACTTTACTAGATATGGTGCGATCTATGATGTCTCTTACAGATTCACCGCTATCATTTTGGGGATATGCTTTAGAGACGGCCGCATTCACGTTAAATAGGGCACCATCAAAATCCGTTGAGACGACGCCTTATGAACTATGGTTTGGCAAGAAACCAAAGTTGTCGTTTCTTAAAGTTTGGGGCTGCGATGCTTATGTGAAAAAACTTCAACCTGATAAGCTCGAACCCAAATCGGAGAAATGTGTATTCATAGGATACCCAAAGGAAACTGTTGGGTACACCTTCTATCACAGATCCGAAGGCAAAACATTTGTTGCTAAGAATGGATCATTTCTAGAGAAGGAGTTTCTCTCGAAAGAAGTGAGTGGGAGGAAAGTAGAACTTGACGAGGTAACTGTACCTGCTCCCTTACTGGAAAGTAGTTCATCACAGAAAACTGTTTCAGTGACACCTACACCAGTTAGTGAGGAAGCCAATGATAATGATCATGAAACTTCAAATCAAGATACTACTGAACTTCGTAGATCAACCAGAGTAAGATCCGCACCAGAGTGGTACGGTAATCCTGTTCTGGAGGTCATGCTACTAGATCATGATGAACCTACGAACTATGAAGAAGCGATGGTGAGCCCAGATTCCGCAAAGTGGCTAGAAGCCATGAAATCTGAGATGGGATCCATGTATGAGAACAAAGTATGGACTTTGGTTGACTTGCCCGATGATCGGCAAGCGATTGAGAATAAATGGATTTTTAAGAAGAAGACTGACGCTGATGGTAATGTTACTGTCTACAAAGCTCGACTTGTCGCAAAAGGTTTTCGGCAAGTTCAAGGAATTGACTACGATGAGACCTTCTCACCCGTAGCGATGCTTAAGTCCGTCCGAATCATGTTAGCAATTGCCGCATTTTATGATTATGAAATTTGGCAAATGGATGTCAAAACTGCATTCCTGAATGGATTCCTGGAAGAAGAGTTGTATATGATGCAACCAGAAGATTTTGTCGATCCAAAGGGAGCTAACAAAGTGTGCAAGCTCCAGCGATCCATTTATGGACTAGTGCAAGCCTCTCGGAGTTGGAATAAACGTTTTGATAGTGTGATCAAAGCATTTGGTTTTATACAGACTTTTGGAGAAGCCTGTATTTACAAGAAAGTGAGTGGGAGCTCTGTAGCATTTCTGATATTATATGTGGATGACATATTACTGATTGGAAATGATATAGAATTTCTGGATAGCATAAAGGGATACTTGAATAAAAGTTTTTCAAAGAAAGACCTTGGTGAAGCTGCTTACATATTGAGCATCAAGATCTATTGAGATAGATCAAGACGCTTGATAAGATTTTCAATGAGTACATACCTTGGCAAGATTTTGAAATAGTTCAAAATGGAACAGTCAAAGAAAGAGTTCGTGCCTGTGTTGCAAAAGTATGAAATTGAGTAAGACTCAAATCCCGACCACAGCAGAAAATAGAAAGAGAATGAAAAGTCATTCCCTATGCCTCAGTCATAGGTTCTATAAAGTATGCTATGCTATGTACCAGACCTATTGTATACCTTGCTCTGTATTTGGCAAGGGAGTACAATAGTGATCTAGGAGTAGATCACTGGACATTGGTCAAGAATATCCTTAGTAAGGACTAAGGAGATGTTTCTCGATTATGGAGGTGATAAAAGAGTTTGTTGTAAAAGTTACATCAGTGCAAACTTTTACACTGATCCAGATGACTCTAAGTCTCAATCTGGATACATATTGAAAGTGGGAGCAATTAGCTAGAGTAGCTCCGCACAGAGCATTGTAGACATAGGATATTTGCAAAATACATACGGCTCTGAATATGACAGACCCGTTGACTAAGCTTCTCTCACGAGCAAAACATGATCACACCTTAGTACTCTTTGGGTGTTAATCACATAGCGATGTAAACTAGATTACTGAATCTAGTAAACCCTTTGGGTGTTGGTTACATAGCAATGTGAACTATGGGTGTTAATCACATGGTGATATGAACTATTGCTGTTAAATCACATGGCGATGTGAACTAGATTATTGACTCTAGTGCAAGTGGGAGACTGAAGGAAATATGCCCTAGAGGCAATAATAAAGTTATTATTTATTTCCTTATATCATGATAAATGTTTATTATTCATGCTAGAATTGTATTAACCGGAAACATAATACATGTGTGAATACATAGACAAACAGAGTGTCACTAGTATGCCTCTACTTGACTAGCTCGTTAATCAAAGATGGTTATGTTTCCTAACCATGAACAATGAGTTGTTATTTGATTAACGAGGTCACATCATTAGTAGAATGATCTGATTGACATGACCCATTCCATTAGCTTAGCACCTGATCGTTTAGTATGTTGCTATTGCTTTCTTCATGACTTATACATGTTCCTATGACTATGAGATTATGCAACTCCCGTTTACCGGAGGAACACTTTGGGTACTACCAAACGTCACAACGTAAATGGGTGATTATAAAGGAGTACTACAGGTGTCTCCAATGGTCGATGTTGGGTTGGCGTATTTCGAGATTAGGATTTGTCACTCCGATTGTTGGTCACATCACCATGTGACCAACACCCAAAGGGTTTACTAGATTCAGTAATCTAGTTCACATCGCTATGTGATTAACACCCAAAGAGTACTAAGGTGTGATCATGTTTTGCTCGTGGAAGAGGCTTAGTCAACGGGTCTGCAATATTCAGATCCGTATGTATCTTGCAAATCTCTATGTCTCCCACCTGGACTAGATCCCGGATGGAGTTGAAGCGTCTCTTGATGTGTTTGGTCCTTTTGTGAAATCTGGATTCCTTTGCCAAGGCAATTGCACCAGTATTGTCACAAAAGATTTTCATTGGACCCGATGCACTAGGTATGACACCTAGATCGGATATGAACTCCTTCATCCAGACTCCTTCATTTGCTGCTTCCGAAGCAGCTATGTATTCCGCTTCACATGTAGATCCCGCTACGACGCTTTGTTTAGAACTGCACCAACTGACAGCTCCACCGTTTAATGTAAACACGTATCCGGTTTGCGATTTAGAATCGTCCGGATCAGTGTCAAAGCTTGCATCAACGTAACCTTTTACGATGAGCTCTTTGTCACTCCCATATACGAGAAACATATCCTTAGTCCTTTTCAGGTATTTCAGGATGTTCTTGACCGCTGTCCAGTGATCCATTCCTGGATTACTTTGGTACCTCCCTGCTAAACTTATAGCAAGGCACACATCAGGTCTGGTACACAGCATTGCATACATGATAGAGCCTATGGCTGATGCATAGGGAACATCTTTCATATTCTCTCTATCTTCTGCAGTGGTCGGGCATTGAGTCTTACTCAATTTCACACCTTGTAACACAGGCAAGAACCCTTTCTTTGCTTGATCCATTTTGAATTTCTTCAAAATTTTGTCAAGGTATGTTCTTTGTGAAAGTCCAATTAAGCGTCTTGATCTGTCTCTATAGATCTTAATGCCTAATATGTAAGCAGCTTCACCGAGGTCTTTCATTGAAAAACTTTTATTCAAGTATCCCTTTATGCTATCCAGAAATTCTATATCATTTCCAATCAGTAATATGTCATCCACATATAATATCAGAAATGCTACAGAGCTCCCACTCACTTTCTTGTAAATACAGGCTTCTCCAAAAGTCTGTATAAAACCAAATGCTTTGATCACACTATCAAAACGTTTATTCCAACTCCGAGAGGCTTGCACCAGTCCATAAATGGATCGCTGGAGCTTGCACACTTTGTTAGCTCCCTTTGGATCGACAAAACCTTATGGTTGCATCATATACAACTCTTCTTCCAGGAATCCATTCAGGAATGCAGTTTTGACATCCATTTGCCAAATTTCATAATCATAAAATGCGGCAATTGCTAACATGATTCGGACGGACTTAAGCATCGCTACGGGTGAGAAGGTCTCATCGTAGTCAATTCCTTGAACTTGCCGAAAACCTTTTGCGACAAGTCGAGCTTTGTAGACAGTAACATTACCATCAGCGTCAGTCTTCTTCTTAAAGATCCATTTATTCTCAATCGCTTGCCGATCATCGGGCAAGTCAACCAAAGTCCATACTTTGTTCTCATACATGGATCCCATCTCAGATTTCATGGCTTCTAGCCACTTTGCGGAATCTGGGCTCACCATCGCTTCTTCATAGTTCGTAGGTTCATCATGATCTAGTAGCATGACCTCCAGAACAGGATTACCGTACCACTCTGGTGCGGATCTTACTCTGGTTGATCTACGAAGTTCAGTAGTATCTTGATCTGAAGTTTCATGATCATTATCATTGGCTTCCTCACTAACTGGTGTAGGTGTCACTGAAACAGTTTTCTGTGATGAACTACTTTCCAGTAAGGGAGCAGGTACAGTTACCTCGTCAAGTTCTATTTTCCTCCCACTCACTTCTTTCGAGAGAAACTCCTTCTCTAGAAATGATCCATTCTTAGCAACAAATGTTTTGCCTTCGGATCTGTGATAGAAGGTGTACCCAACAGTTTCCTTTGGGTATCCTATGAATACACATTTCTCCGATTTGGGTTCGAGCTTATCAGGTTGAAGCTTTTTCACATAAGCATCGCAGCCCCAAACTTTAAGAAACGACAACTTTGGTTTCTTGCCAAACCATAGTTCATAAGGCGTCGTCTCAACGGATTTTGATGGTGCCCTATTTAACGTGAATGCGGCCGTCTCTAAAGCATATCCCCAAAATGATAGCGGTAAATCTGTAAGAGACATCATAGATCGCACCATATCTAGTAAAGTACGATTACGACGTTCGGACACACCATTACGCTGTGGTGTTCCGGGTGGCGTGAGTTGCGAAACTATTCCACAATTTTTCAAATGTACACCAAACTCGTAACTCAAATATTCTCCTCCACGATCAGATCGTAGAAACTTTATTTTCTTGTTACGATGATTTTCAACTTCACTCTGAAATTCTTTGTGAAGGAAATATGCCCTAGAGGCAATAATAAAGTTATTATTTATTTCCTTATAATCATGATAAATGTTTATTATTCATGCTAGAATTGTATTTTCCGGAAACATAATACATGTGTGAATACATAGACAAACAGAGTGTCACTAGTATGCCTCTACTTGACTAGCTCGTTAATCAAAGATGGTTATGTTTCCTAACCATGAACAATGAGTTGTTATTTGATTAACGAGGTCACATCATTAGTAGAATGATCTGATTGACATGACCCATTCCATTAGCTTAGCACCTGATCGTTTAGTATGTTGCTATTGCTTTCTTCATGACTTATACATGTTCCTACGACTATGAGATTATGCAACTCCCGTTTACCGGAGGAACACTTTGGGTACTACCAAACGTCACAACGTAAATGGGTGATTATAAAGGAGTACTACAGGTGTCTCCAATGGTCGATGTTGGGTTGGCGTATTTCGAGATTAGGATTTGTCACTCCGATTGTCGGAGAGGTATCTCTGGGCCCTCTCGGTAATACACATCACATAAGCCTTGCAAGCATTACAACTAATATGTTAGTTGTGAGATGATGTATTACGGAACGAGTAAAGAGACTTGCCGTTAACGAGATTGAACTAGGTATTGGATACCGACGATCGAATCTCGGCCAAGCAACATACCGATGACAAAGGGAACAACGTATGTTGTTATGCGGTCTGACCGATAAAGATCTTCGTAGAATATGTAGGAGCCAATATGGGCATCCAGGTCCCGCTATTGGTTATTGACCAGAGACATGTCTCGGTCATGTCTACATTGTTCTCGAACCCGTAGGGTCCGCACGCTTAAGGTTACGATGACAGTTATATTATGAGTTTATGCATTTTGATGTACCGAAGGTTGTTCGGAGTCCCGGATGTGATCACGGACATGACGAGGAGTCTCGAAATGGTCGAGACGTAAAGATTGATATATTGGAAGCCTATGTTTGGACATCGGAAGTGTTCCGGGTGAAATCGGGATTTTACCGGGTTACCGGGAGGTTACCGGAACCCCCCGGGAGCCATATGGGCCATCATGGGCCTTAGTGGAAAGGAGAAAGGGGCAGCCCAAGGTGGCTGCGCCTCTTTCCCCTCCCCTAGTCCTATTAGGACTAGGAGAAGGTGGCCGGCCCCCCTCTCTCCCTTCCCCTCCGAGGAATCCTAGTTGGACTAGGATTGGGGGGAGGAATCCTACTCCCAGAGGGAGTAGGACTCTCCTGCGCCTCCCTCTTGGGCCGGCCAGCCTCCCCTCCTCTCCTCCTTTATATACGGAGGCAGGGGCACCTCTAAACACACAAGTTGACACAAGTTGATCCACGTGATCGATTCCTTAGCCGTGTGCGGTGCCCCCTGCCACCATATTCCTCGATAATACTGTAGCGGAGTTTAGGCGAAGCCCTGCTGCTGTAGTTCATCAAGATCGTCACCACGCCGTCGTGCTGACGAAACTCTTCCCCGACACTTTGCTGGATCGGAGTCCGGGGATCGTCATCGAGCTGAACGTGTGCTCGAACTCGGAGGTGCCGTAGTTTCGGTGCTTGATCGGTTGGATCGTGAAGACGTACGACTACTTCCTCTACGTCGTGTCATTGCTTCCGCAGTCGGTCTGCGTTGGGTACGTAGACAACACTCTCCTCTCGTTGCTATGCATCACATGATCCTGTGTGCGCGTAGGAAATTTTTTGAAATTACTACGAAACCCAACAGTCCAGGCACGAGCAGGAGCCCATCTCGGACATGGAGACGACGACGGCCGAAGCCGCGCGGGTGGTGTTCCGCGGCTGCTGCACGTGCAGTGCTTTGGTCTTGTGTGTGCGAGCGCGAACAGAGAGGGTCGAGCAGGGAGTGGCACGATGAGGCGGCGTGTGCGAGAGAGGATTCAGAGCGGGGCGAAGCGCGAGGAACCACGGCGACTACTGCAACTACGCAACAAAATTCAGAACTCGCCGGAGCACCGAGAACACGAAGATGGCATGGATCTAGCGACGACTCCGGCGATCTAATCGCGATGGAAAAGAGCAGGGTTGAAGTTGGGTATACCTAGTATACCTTTGACATGAGGATGCGGCCGGGGACGCAGAATATCAACGGAGAGAAGGCGAGGAACTCCGGTGGACTTGCTGTCCATGAAGAAGACGAAGGCGGCGGCGACATAGTGGAGGCCACCTAGGGCGGGGAAGAAGTCTGAACGGATGTAGTCGACGTCGAGGAAGAAGACGGACATGCCGGAGACGACTGTGGTGGCCTCCGACCACGCAGGCAGCGACGAAGCTCTCGGTGGTGCTCTCTGTTCTCTGGCTCTTGAGGAAGAAGGAGAAACAGGGGAAGGGAAAGAGGTGGCGGCGGCGAGAGGGGAAGAGGGAAACCCTAGGAGTTGCTACGGGGGTTAAAAGGGGGGCTGGATGGCGAGGATGGAGTCGGCCTTGCCACGGCAGCCATGTGCGCCGAGGTAACCTGGAGTTACCGTGAGAGAGGGAGTTCTGCCAAGGAGGAAGAAAGGAGGAAGGAGAGAGAATGGCATGTGGGGCCAGGGTGAAAATGTGTTACGTGGAGGTGGAATTACCAGAGGGGGAGGTGGTTGGCGGGCTGGGCTGTGGTGGTGCTGGACTGGGCTACGCTGGGGCTGCTGCGGGTGCGCTGAAGCTGGGCCGGGCTGCTACTGCGCTGGGCTGCTCCTGTTGCTGTTGTTTTCTATTTCTTCGAAATAGAAAAACAGAAGAGCAAATGCACAGAGGGATAGGAGAGGGGTGTATGAGAGATATAAGAATATCCCCACGACGCTGGAATTATGCACTAATTGAAATAATTGGTTTGGGCATTTTTAGAGAAAGAAAATTATCGCAAGTTTGAACTAAATTCAAACTTGAGGCAATTTTGATTCCAACCAAATCAAGTCCAAAAGAGCTGAAAATTGACAGAGAGGTTAACGGCAAGGTGTAGGGTTTGCAGGAAAAGAAGGAACATTTTCTGGACAGGGAAAATGTCACATGAAAATAAATGTAATAAAGAAGAAAGGAGAAGTTTGAATGGAATAGAAACTTGGGTGAACTTGATGAATGGTCGCTGGTATGAGCATGTTGCATGAGTGAGGTGGAGATAAGAAGAAAGGGGGGGGGGTCACAGAAGATCACACAACAAGATTTCAAGATGCAAACCAAGGCATGATTCTCATGATGCAAATGCAATAAAATGACATATGCAATATCATGAAACATAGAACAAAGCAAGGATGGTGCAACGCAATATAATATAAGATGAACATGATGCAAGAAGGAAAAATGACAAAGCACTCAACAAGGTCATGGCATAACATATATGAATGAAATATGCAAAACAATTATGATAATGCAACAAACATAATGAACACAAGTCAATAACTAAAACAAAAGGAAGGGCAACTGAAATGTCGGTCTCGGGGCGTTACAACACTCCACCACTACAAGAGGATCTCGTCCCGAGATCTAGGATGGCACCAGAGAGAAACGAAAGAGGAAGAGAAGAGGTAAAACTAAGTTGCTTCTTCGACAAAAGAGTGAAACCAAAGAACCTTGAGAGGTTGAAAAGTTGAAAGAAAGAACACAACGGAGTTGAACACAATTGAGAGCACTGCGGTAGAGAGTAGAAAGAAGGAACACCATGTGAACCTTGGAGGTTGCAAAGCTATGAATGACGAGTACAATGGACAAGAAGGAATTGGAACCACTCTGGTTGAAATGAGATAAACACGAAACAAGGAAGATCAAATTCGGACAACACTCCAGTTGAAAAGAGATGCAAGACTTGATAAGATGAAAAAAAAACTTGAAAAGAGGACACGACACTCCGGTTAAATGGATAAGCAAGAAAATAACATGATCTTGACAAAACGAGGTGATGGGTGAAGAGAGAAACATCACAATGCCTCCGAAAGAAAGAATAGAAGATAGCTCATTGGAATAACGGAATGGAGGAGAAAATGTAACTTCTGCCACAAATGAGATTGGAAAGCACCCTTCCAAGAAGGTTACAACAAACTTGTTGGGAAAAACCAATAACGAAACGAATAAGCTTGTAGTGGGCTTATGGAAAATATCTCAAAATTATGAGGTGACAACCGGCACTAACTGAAACAATTGCTTGCTTAAGATCAACGAAGAGATGAAAACTGCTTTCGCCGAGAGGATAGGAGAAAACTTGGATCATTGATAAGCACCACAAATAGCAACATTCCTTAGGGAAGGCTTTAGGTGAAATCTATACCAAGATAACTCCAATGAAGAGATTGATGGATTGAGAAGAACTCATGCTCGAAGGAGTTGATGGGTTTAACTACCTCATTCTTGACAACTGTTGAATCACGAAACATGAATGAAAATTGTCAAGAATGATATAACACCACCTCAAAAGATAAGGTAGAAAGAATTGCACTTTGGAATGCAAGATGAAGAATGCTTGAACGCCTCAAAACAAAACATGTGTTGAGCACCATGTTTAATTTTTGAGTATAGCTTGGCGGATCATAACTTCAAGAGAAATCTTGAAGAACAAATGAAGAATGAAAGGAATCCTTCACGAACCACCATGTAGAGTCTGAAGGAAATATGCCCTAGAGGCAATAATAAAGTTATTATTTATTTCCTTATAATCATGATAAATGTTTATTATTCATGCTAGAATTGTATTTTCCGGAAACATAATACATGTGTGAATACATAGACAAACAGAGTGTCACTAGTATGCCTCTACTTGACTAGCTCGTTAATCAAAGATGGTTATGTTTCCTAACCATAAACAATGAGTTGTTATTTGATTAACGAGGTCACATCATTAGTAGAATGATCTGATTGACATGACCCATTCCATTAGCTTAGCACCTGATCGTTTAGTATGTTGCTATTGCTTTCTTCATGACTTATACATGTTCCTACGACTATGAGATTATGCAACTCCCGTTTACCGGAGGAACACTTTGGGTACTACCAAACGTCACAACGTAAATGGGTGATTATAAAGGAGTACTACAGGTGTCTCCAATGGTCGATGTTGGGTTGGCGTATTTCGAGATTAGGATTTGTCACTCCGATTGTCGGAGAGGTATCTCTGGGCCCTCTCGGTAATACACATCACATAAGCCTTGCAAGCATTACAACTAATATGTTAGTTGTGAGATGATGTATTACAGAACGAGTAAAGAGACTTGCCGTTAACGAGATTGAACTAGGTATTGGATACCGATGATCGAATCTCGGGCAAGTAACATACCGATGACAAAGGGAACAACGTATGTTGTTATGCGGTCTGACCGATAAAGATCTTCGTAGAATATGTAGGAGCCAATATGGGCATCCAGGTCCCGCTATTGGTTATTGACCAGAGACATGTCTCGGTCATGTCTACATTGTTCTCGAACCCGTAGGGTCCGCACGCTTAAGGTTACGATGACAGTTATATTATGAGTTTATGCATTTTGATGTACCGAAGGTTGTTCGGAGTCCCGGATGTGATCACGGACATGACGAGGAGTCTCGAAATGGTCGAGACGTAAAGATTGATATATTGGAAGCCTATGTTTGGACATCGGAAGTGTTCCGGGTGAAATCGGGATTTTACCGGGTTACCGGGAGGTTACCGGAACCCCCCGGGAGCCATATGGGCCATCATGGGCCTTAGTGGAAAGGAGAAAGGGGCAGCCCAAGGTGGCTGCACCTCTTTCCCCTCCCCTAGTCCTATTAGGACTAGGAGAAGGTGGCCGCCCCCCCTCTCTCCCTTCCCCTCCGAGGAATCCTAGTTGGACTAGGATTGGGGGGAGGAATCCTACTCCCAGAGGGAGTAGGACTCTCCTGCGCCTCCCTCTTTGGCCGGCCAGCCTCCCCTCCTCTCCTCCTTTATATACGGAGGCAGGGGCACCTCTAAACACACAAGTTGACACAAGTTGATCCACGTGATCGATTCCTTAGCCGTGTGCGGTGCCCCCTGCCACCATATTCCTCGATAATACTGTAGCGGAGTTTAGGCGAAGCCCTGCTGCTGTAGTTCATCAAGATCGTCACCACGCCGTCGTGCTGACGAAACTCTTCCCCGACACTTTGCTGGATCGGAGTCCGGGGATCGTCATCGAGCTGAACGTGTGCTCGAACTCGGAGGTGCCGTAGTTTCGGTGCTTGATCGGTTGGATCGTGAAGACGTACGACTACTTCCTCTACGTCGTGTCATTGCTTCCGCAGTCGGTCTGCGTTGGGTACGTAGACAACACTCTCCTCTCGTTGCTATGCATCACATGATCCTGAGTGCGCGTAGGAAATTTTTTGAAATTACTACGAAACCCAACAGTGGTATCAGAGCCTAGGTTAATGATGTTGATGTTATATGCACGAGTAGAACACAAGTGAGTTGTGGACGATACAAGTCATACTGCCTACCAGCATGTCATATTTTGGTTCAGCGGTATTGTTGGACGAGACGACCCGGACCAACCTTACGCGTACGCTTACGCGAGACCGGTTCCCTCGACGTGCTTTGCACAGAGATGGCTTGCGGGCGACTGCCTCTCCAACTTTAGTTGAACCAAGTATGGCTACGCCCGGTCCTTGCGAAGGTTAAAACGGAGTCTATTTGACAAACTATCGTTGTGGTTTTGATGCGTAGGTGAGATTGGTTCTTACTTAAGCCCGTAGCAGCCACGTAAAACATGCAACAACAAGGTAGAGGACGTCTAACTTGTTTTTGCAGGGCATGTTGTGATGTGATATGGTCAAGGCATGATGCTGAATTTTATTGTATGAGATGATCATGTTTTGTAACCAAGTTATCGGCAACTGGCAGGAGCCATATGGTTGTCGCTTTATTGTATGCAATGCAATCGCGATGTAATGCTTTACTTTATTACTAAACGGTAGTGATAGTCGTGGAAGCATAAGATTGGCGAGACGACAACGATGCTACGATGGAGATCAAGGTGTCGCGCCGGTGACGATGGTGATCATGACGGTGTTTCGGAGATGGAGATCACAAGCACAAGATAATGATGGCCATATCATATCACTTATATTGATTGCATGTGATGTTTATCTTTTTATGCATCTTATCTTGCTTTGATTGACGGTAGCATTATAAGATGATCTCTCACTAAATTATCAAGAAGTGTTCTCCCTGAGTATGCACCGTTGCAAAAGTTCTTCGTGCTGAGACACCACGTGATGATCGGGTGTGATAGGCTCTACGTTCAAATACAACGGGTGCAAAACAGTTGCGCACGCAGAATACTCAGGTTAAACTTGACGAGCCTAGCATATGCAGATATGGCCTCGGAACACGGAGACCGAAAGGTCGAGCGTGAATCATATAGTAGATATGATCAACATAATGATGTTCACCGGTGAAACTACTCCATCTCACGTGATGATCGGACATGGTTTAGTTGATTTGGATCACGTGATCACTTAGAGGATTAGAGGGATGTCTATCTAAGTGGGAGTTCTTTAATAATATGATTAATTGAACTTAAAATTTATCATGAACTTAGTCCCTGATAGTATCTTGCTTGTTTATGTTGATTGTAGATAGATGGCTCGTGCTGTTGTTCCGTTAAATTTTAATGCGTTCCTTGAGAAAGCAAAGTTGAAAGATGATGGTAGCAATTACACGGACTGGGTCCGTAACTTGAGGATTATCCTCATTGCTGCACAGAAGAATTACGTCCTGGAAGCACCGCTGGGTGCCAGGCCTGCTGCTGGAGCAACGCCAGATGTTATGAACGTCTGGCAGAGCAAAGCTGATGACTACTCGATAGTTCAGTGTGCCATGCTTTACGGCTTAGAAGCGGGACTTCAACGACGTTTTGAACGTCATGGAGCATATGAGATGTTCCAGGAGTTGAAGTTAATATTTCAAGCAAATGCCCGGATTGAGAGATATGAAGTCTCCAATAAGTTCTATAGCTGCAAGATGGAAGAGAACAGTTCTGTCAGTGAGCATATACTCAAAATGTCTGGGTATAATAATCACTTGATTCAATTGGGAGTTAATCTTCCAGATGATTGCGTCATTGACAGAATTCTCCAATCACTACCACCAAGCTACAAGAGCTTCGTGATGAACTATAATATGCAAGGGATGAACAAGACTATTCCCGAGCTCTTCGCAATGCTAAAAGCTGCGGAGGTAGAAATCAAGAAGGAGCATCAAGTGTTGATGGTTAACAAGACCACTAGTTTCAAGAAAAAGGGCAAAGGGAAGAAAAAGGGGAACTTCAAAAAGAACGGCAAGCAAGTTGCTGCTCAAGAGAAGAAACCCAAGTCTAGACCTAAGCTTGAAACTGAGTGCTTCTACTGCAAGCAGACTGGTCACTGGAAGCGGAACTGCCCCAAGTATTTGGCGGATAAGAAGGATGGCAAGGTGAACAAAGGTATATGTGATATACATGTTATTGATGTGTACCTTACCAATGCTCGCAGTAGCACCTGGGTATTTGATACTGGTTCTGTTGCTAATATTTGCAACTCGAAACAGGGACTACAGAATAAGCGGGCACTGGCAAAGGACGAGGTGACGATGCGCGTGGGAAACGGTTCCAAAGTCGATGTGATCGCGGTCGGCACGCTACCTCTACATCTACCTTCGGGATTAATATTAGACCTAAATAATTGTTATTTGGTGCCAGCGTTGAGCATGAACATTATATCTGGATCTTGTTTAATGCGAGACGGTTATTCATTTAAATCAGAGAATAATGGTTGTTCTATTTATATGAGTAATATCTTTTATGGTCATGCACCCTTGAAGAGTGGTCTATTCTTACTAAATCTCGATAGTAGTAATACACATATTCATAATGTTGAAACCAAAAGATACAGAGTTGATAACGAAAGTGCAACTTATTTGTGGCACTGTCGTTTAGGTCATATCGGTGTAAAACGCATGAAGAAACTCCATACTAATGGATTTTTTGAACCACTTGATTATGAATCACTTGGTACTTGCGAACCGTGCCTCATGGGCAAGATGACTAAAACACCGTTCTCCGGTACTATGGAGAGAGCAACAGATTTGTTGGAAATCATACATACCGATGTATGTGGTCCGATGAATATTGAGGCTCGTGGCGGATATCGTTATTTTCTCACCTTCACAGATGATTTAAGCAGATATGGATATATCTACTTAATGAAGCATAAGTCTGAAACATTTGAAAAGTTCAAAGAATTTCAGAGTGAAGTTGAAAATCATCGTAACAAGAAAATAAAGTTTCTACGATCTGGTCGTGGAGGAGAATATTTGAGTTACGAGTTTGGTGTACATTTGAAAAACTGTGGAATAGTTTCGCAACTCACGCCCCCCGGAACACCACAGCGTAATGGTGTGTCCGAACGTCGTAATCGTACTTTACTAGATATGGTGCGATCTATGATGTCTCTTACAGATTTACCGCTATCATTTTGGGGATATGCTTTAGAGACGGCCGCATTCACGTTAAATAGGGCACCATCAAAATCCGTTGAGACGACGCCTTATGAACTATGGTTTGGCAAGAAACCAAAGTTGTCGTTTCTTAAAGTTTGGGGCTGCGATGCTTATGTGAAAAAGCTTCAACCTGATAAGCTCGAACCCAAATCGGAGAAATGTGTATTCATAGGATACCCAAAGGAAACTGTTGGGTACACCTTCTATCACAGATCCGAAGGCAAAACATTTGTTGCTAAGAATGGATCATTTCTAGAGAAGGAGTTTCTCTCGAAAGAAGTGAGTGGGAGGAAAGTAGAAATTGACGAGGTAACTGTACCTGCTCCCTTACTGGAAAGTAGTTCATCACAGAAAACTGTTTCAGTGACACCTACACCAGTTAGTGAGGAAGCCAATGATAATGATCATGAAACTTCAGATCAAGATACTACTGAACTTCGTAGATCAACCAGAGTAAGATCCGCACCAGAGTGGTACGGTAATCCTGTTCTGGAGGTCATGCTACTAGATCATGATGAACCTACGAACTATGAAGAAGCGATGGTGAGCCCAGATTCCGCAAAGTGGCTAGAAGCCATGAAATCTGAGATGGGATCCATGTATGAGAACAAAGTATGGACTTTGGTTGACTTGCCCGATGATCGGCAAGCGATTGAGAATAAATGGATCTTTAAGAAGAAGACTGACGCTGATGGTAATGTTACTGTCTACAAAGCTCGACTTGTCGCAAAAGGTTTTCGGCAAGTTCAAGGAATTGACTGCGATGAGACCTTCTCACCCGTAGCGATGCTTAAGTCCGTCCGAATCATGTTAGCAATTGCCGCATTTTATGATTATGAAATTTGGCAAATGGATGTCAAAACTGCATTCCTGAATGGATACCTGGAAGAAGAGTTGTATATGATGCAACCAGAAGGTTCTGTCGATCCAAAGGGAGCTAACAAAGTGTGCAAGCTCCAGCGATCCATTTATGGACTGGTGCAAGCCTCTCGGAGTTGGAATAAACGTTTTGATAGTGTGATCAAAGCATTTGGTTTTATACAGACTTTTGGAGAAGCCTGTATTTACAAGAAAGTGAGTGGGAGCTCTGTAGCATTTCTGATATTATATGTGGATGACATATTACTGATTGGAAATGATATAGAATTTCTGGATAGCATAAAGGGATACTTGAATAAAAGTTTTTCAATGAAAGACCTCGGTGAAGCTGCTTACATATTAGGCATTAAGATCTATAGAGACAGATCAAGACGCTTAATTGGACTTTCACAAAGCACATACCTTGACAAAATTTTGAAGAAATTCAAAATGGATCAAGCAAAGAAAGGGTTCTTGCCTGTGTTACAAGGTTTGAAATTGAGTAAGACTCAATGCCCGACCACTGCAGAAGATAGAGAGAATATGAAAGATGTTCCCTATGCATCAGCCATAGGCTCTATCATGTATGCAATGCTGTGTACCAGACCTGATGTGTGCCTTGCTATAAGTTTAGCAGGGAGGTACCAAAGTAATCCAGGAATGGATCACTGGACAGCGGTCAAGAACATCCTGAAATACCTGAAAAGGACTAAGGATATGTTTCTCGTATATGGAAGTGACAAAGAGCTCATCGTAAAAGGTTACGTTGATGCAAGCTTTGACACTGATCCGGACGATTCTAAATCGCAAACCGGATACGTGTTTACATTAAACGGTGGAGCTGTCAGTTGGTGCAGTTCTAAACAAAGCGTCGTAGCGGGATCTACATGTGAAGCGGAATACATAGCTGCTTCGGAAGCAGAAAATGAAGGAGTCTGGATGAAGGAGTTCATATCCGATCTAGGTGTCATACCTAGTGCATCGGGTCCAATGAAAATCTTTTGTGACAATACTGGTGCAATTGCCTTGGCAAAGGAATCCAGATTTCACAAAAGGACCAAACACATCAAGAGACGCTTCAACTCCATCCGGGATCTAGTCCAGGTGGGAGACATAGAGATTTGCAAGATACATACGGATCTGAATATTGCAGACCCGTTGACTAAGCCTCTTCCACGAGCAAACCATGATCAGCACCAAAGCTCCATGGGTGTTAGATTCATTACAGTGTAATCTAGATTATTGACTCTAGTGCAAGTGGGAGACTGAAGGAAATATGCCCTAGAGGCAATAATAAAGTTATTATTTATTTCCTTATAATCATGATAAATGTTTATTATTCATGCTAGAATTGTATTTTCCGGAAACATAATACATGTGTGAATACATAGACAAACAGAGTGTCACTAGTATGCCTCTACTTGACTAGCTCGTTAATCAAAGATGGTTATGTTTCCTAACCATGAACAATGAGTTGTTATTTGATTAACGAGGTCACATCATTAGTAGAATGATCTGATTGACATGACCCATTCCATTAGCTTAGCACCTGATCGTTTAGTATGTTGCTATTGCTTTCTTCATGACTTATACATGTTCCTACGACCATGAGATTATGCAACTCCCGTTTACCGGAGGAACACTTTGGGTACTACCAAACGTCACAACGTAAATGGGTGATTATAAAGGAGTACTACAGGTGTCTCCAATGGTCGATGTTGGGTTGGCGTATTTCGAGATTAGGATTTGTCACTCCGATTGTCGGAGAGGTATCTCTGGGCCCTCTCGGTAATACACATCACATAAGCCTTGCAAGCATTACAACTAATATGTTAGTTGTGAGATGATGTATTACGGAACGAGTAAAGAGACTTGCCGTTAACGAGATTGAACTAGGTATTGGATACCGACGATCGAATCTCGGGCAAGTAACATACCGATGACAAAGGGAACAACGTATGTTGTTATGCGGTCTGACCGATAAAGATCTTCGTAGAATATGTAGGAGCCAATATGGGCATCCAGGTCCCGCTATTGGTTATTGACCAGAGACATGTCTCGGTCATGTCTACATTGTTCTCGAACCCGTAGGGTCCACACGCTTAAGGTTACGATGCCAGTTATATTATGAGTTTATGCATTTTGATGTACCGAAGGTTGTTCGGAGTCCTGGATGTGATCACGGACATGACGAGGAGTCTCGAAATGGTCGAGACGTAAAGATTGATATATTGGAAGCCTATGTTTGGACATCGGAAGTGTTCCGGGTGAAATCGGGATTTTACCGGGTTACCGGGAGGTTACCGGAACCCCCCGGGAGCCATATGGGCCATCATGGGCCTTAGTGGAAAGGAGAAAGGGGCAGCCCAAGGTGGCTGCGCCTCTTTCCCCTCCCCTAGTCCTATTAGGACTAGGAGAAGGTGGCCGGCCCCCCTCTCTCCCTTCCCCTCCGAGGAATCCTAGTTGGACTAGGATTGGGGGGAGGAATCCTACTCCCAGAGGGAGTAGGACTCTCCTGCACCTCCCTCTTTGGCCGGCCAGCCTCCCCTCCTCTCCTCCTTTATATACGGAGGCAGGGGCACCTCTAAACACACAAGTTGACACAAGTTGATCCACGTGATCGATTCCTTAGCCGTGTGCGGTGCCCCCTGCCACCATATTCCTCGATAATACTGTAGCGGAGTTTAGGCGAAGCCCTGCTGCTGTAGTTCATCAAGATCGTCACCACGCCGTCGTGCTGACGAAACTCTTCCCCGACACTTTGCTGGATTGGAGTCCGGGGATCGTCATCGAGCTGAACGTGTGCTCGAACTCGGAGGTGCCGTAGTTTCGGTGCTTGATCGGTTGGATCGTGAAGACGTACGACTACTTCCTCTACGTCGTGTCATTGCTTCCGCAGTCGGTCTGCGTTGGGTACGTAGACAACACTCTCCTCTCGTTGCTATGCATCACATGATCCTGAGTGCGCGTAGGAAATTTTTTGAAATTACTACGAAACCCAACAGAGTCTCCATGAAGAACTCCAGTAATAAAAGGATGATAGAAAGAAAGGGAAGTTGAAAGAACAAGGTGAGCCTTGTGATGATTTAGAAGGAGCTTCGCGACGAGATAATGCGGAAAACTTGGAACTCCGGAAAAGAAAAGATGAAAACACTTGGAACTAGAATTTATTCACCAAGAACAAACTCCGAAGGAAGGGATTACTCACTTGGATGAAATAAGAATAAGATTTATTGTATGCTTAACCTTCATCAAATTAAATCGATGACAATGTGGATTTTGCATACTAATTCTCATTGAAAAATTATTACAAATAGAGATATAGCGCAAACTTCAAAAGGTATTGATGGAACCACCGATGGGATTCGAAACAACGAATGAATTGATATGATAACAAAGGAAGTGAAATCTTGAACGAATCTCCGTAAGAACTGAAAATGAACATAGCAAAGACACAATTCACCGGGAAGAATTGGAAAATGAATGAAGATACTTGAGGGGAATTTAGATGCAAGTGAACGAGTAGATCACGAGCTGATTAGAGAATACTTGAATGATGCACCGGTTAGATTTGGAGAACGATAGCTACACGCTGAGAATGAAGAATTATGACCTGATGGCCTTCGGAGGAAAGAAATGGAAACAACTCATGAAATGCTCCGGATGGTAAGAAAAGAAATCTCACAATCAAAAACAATTATGAGGATGGAATGAAGCTAGAACCATGAATCTTGAAGAGAATGGAGCAAGATTCAAGAGAAATCCTTCTTCGGTCTTCAAATGTTGAGAATGAAGATGAGAACCACCATGAATTGTTGAGATACTCCGGGAGAAAGAAAAACAAAGAGGTTGAGCCAACACTGAAAAATAATTTGGAATCGATCTTGGAAAACATCTGATTGATGAAATTCATTCTTATGTCAAACTTTGAAATGAATTTGGGAATCGCTCCTGATAATTAGAAGAGTCAGGTAAGATCCTGGGAAAAGACTTGTGGGTTAGGGCCCACTGAAAAGAAACACCGTTGAAATAATTACTTGAAAAGGAGATTGCACCGGTAGAATTAAATGGCTTGAATGAGATAACAACCTCGAAATAACTTCAACGGATTAAGAATGGAAACATGATTCTTCCGAGATATCTTCAGCACTCCAGAATAAATGAATAGGAAGAAGTGAATGATAAAGAGGTGCATCGGCATGAGAAAGCATTAGAAACGAGGAAAGAAATATGATGAATATCGAAAGCTTGAGTTAATCCACCGAAGAAGAATACGAGAGTGAAGAATGATGAACTTGAAACTGTTGAGCATCTTCATGGGAAATCACCGGATAAGAACATTCAAAGAAAAGAAAGAAGAGACTTCCCACAAATAAAAGGATACATGATTAAGAAATCTGAGTCCTTGAAGAAAAAGGGTGGGAGGGCGGGAAAACAAAGGCAACTTGGGGACGGATAAAACGGATACCGTTGAGAAAACATCGAATTGATCTCACACATGTTGAAATGATCGGATCCACTTGAAGAGAAGCACACCGGTTGGAAAAGAATTAACATGACAACCTCAATGATCAAAAGGATTAGTATTCACATAGCAATATGAGAACACTGTTTAGGAAAGGTATGGATTCAACATTTGACTTCGAAGAAACTCGAATACCACAAATCAAAACAAAACAAAGGATTGGCTTGCAGAAATAAGCCGGAACAAATACATATTATAGAGATTTACCCAATCCCATATCATGCATCTGTCGGAAAGATATTCTAGGAGCTACTTGAATTCCCACCTATAAAACTCCCGAAACTTTCTGGTTATGCAATCTGGTGTTGGGGATACAGGGGAAGCAATATATATCTCACCCAAAACTAACAATCCCTACATCCAAGCTGTATCCATCCGTCAACACATAACCAAGAAATCTTCGGAAATTGTGTACCTCAACCTTCAGAAAGCATCCGTTATACGAATTATGGCAATACTCCCGAACTCCCTCCCCAGTACTGGGTGGCGTCGAGGTTATCTCACCAACAACTGCATAAAAGAGATTTTCGATGTCGGCAAAACTCAGGTATTCCAGAACTGCAACGATAAAATTGTGACGACAACACCTCGGAGCTCAACTCCCCGGGTCACTGCCACATAAAAGACAGGAGGCACCAAGAACAATGTTCTCGTCACAAAACCATCGGAACGATTCCAAGATACCGGCGTGATCCTAAATTTTTTTTAGTGAAATTTGAGGAGAGGAAAGTCAAAACATCTACGTCAAGAGACCTCACCAGAGCGACGAAGGGGCTGAGGAGTAAAAAGAATCCTACTCTCCGATATATATAATCCTAGGACTCAAAATAGTTTTCTTCTAGACTCAACAACGGCCAACAATTAAGGGGGCTCCTATGGTCGGTCGAGGCCCTGATACCAACTTGTCACGCCCAATATGCGATACTATCCTAAAGAGACTCGAAGGTCCCACTAAGGATAGAACCGCATATTGAAACGCTTTTGCAAGGTGGATATCATTACATCAACATTACATAATAGATGGGGATACATACATAAGGCATACAATGCCACACGAATACAACAATATATCATACACAATATCAACATCCGACTACGGATGAAACACAAACAGAAGCTCAAACAACATCCACCCTGCTAGCCCAGGCTGCCGACCTGGAACTTATCCCCTGATCGAAGAAGAAACAGAAGAAGAACTCCAAGACAAGCAAACATCGCTCTCGCATCATGATCATCGCATAACCTGTACCTGCGACTGTTGTTGTAGTAATCTGTGAGCCACAAGGACTCAGCAATCCCATTACCATGGGTATCAAGACTAGCAAAGCTTAATGGGAAAGGAAGGGGTAAAGTGATGAGGTTGCAGCAGCGACTAAGCATATATGGTGGCTAACATATGCAAATAAGAGTGAGAAGAGAGCAAAAGGAACGGACGTGAAGCTAGCAATGTTCAAGAAGTGATCCTGAACTCCTACTTACGTCAAACATAACCCAAAACCGTGTTCACTTCCCGGACTCTGCCGAAAAGAGACCATCACGGCTACACACTCGGTTGATGCGTTTTAATTCGGATCTGGTGTCAAGTTATCTACAACCGGACATTAACAAATTCCCATCTGCCACATAACCGCGGGCACGGCTTTCAAAAGTTTATACCCCGCAGGGGTGTCCCAACTTAGCCCATGATAAGCTATCGCGATCAACGAAGGATATACCTTCTCCCAGGAAGACCCGATCAGACTCGAAATCCCGATTTACAAGACATTTCGACAATGGTAAAACAAGACCAGCAAAGTCGCCCGATGTGCCGACAAATCCCGATAGGAGTCGCACGTACCTTGTTCTCAGGGCACACCGGATAAGTCAAGCTACGAGTAAAACCAGACCTCGAGTTGCCTCGAGGTGGCCCCGCAGGCTGCTCAT
>NC_041383.1:176398936-176413826 GCF_002162155.2 Triticum dicoccoides
AAAGATGACCCTCGGGCTCCGGAAACCCAAGGGAAAAAGGGTTAGGTGTGGCAAATGGTAAAACCAAGGTTGGGCCTTGCTGGAGGAGTTTTATTCAAAGCGAACTGTCAAGGGGGTCCCATAAATCACCCAACCGCGTAAGGAACGCAAAATCCAGAAACATAACACCGGTATGACAGAAACTAGGGCGGCAAGAGTGGAACAAAACACCAGGCATAAGGCCGAGTCTTCCACCCTTTACCAAGTATATAGATGCATTAATAATATAAGAGATATTGTGATATCCCAACAAAATCTTGTCCACCATGGAGCAATCTTCAACTTCACCTGCAACTAACAATGCTATAAGAGGGGCTGAGCAAAAGCGGTAACATAGCCAAGCAACGGTTTGCTAGGAATGGTGACAAAGGTTAGATGTTCATGGCAATTTGGGAAGGCTTGATAAACAGGTGATAGGTAGCGCAGCAAAGCGATAGAACGAAGCAACTAGCATGGCAATGATAGTAGTGAGATCCAGAGTAGCGGTCATCTTGCCTGAAATCCCGCAAGGAAGAAGAACGAGTCCATGAAGAAGACGAACGGGAGTAGTTGAACGAATCCTCACAATCGCAACATTACCGGAACTAAGAAGCAACACCGAAAAGAAACAAACAACATGGTAAATGCATAAGCATGAACATGGCATGATGCACAAAAAAGTATGATGCATGTCCGATTCAAATGCGGCATGGCATGGCAAAGTGCAACAAACAATACTACAAGTTAAGTGGAGCTCAATATGCAACGAGTTGCATATTGACAAAACACCACATGCAATTATTTAGTTTGATCTCGTTATAAGCTACCAAACAAATTTAAATGTTGTTAAACATGGCAAGAGGTGAAGCAAAAGTAAACTAACTATTTAGGCAAGTTTAAATGAGGCCGGAACAACAAACAACAATTCCAGAAAATCCTCATGTCCATATTTTAGTTTTGGTATGCCCTAAAACATATTTTATTGTTGTTAAACAGGAAAATAAAGTACACCATGTTAAACTAGGCATTTTTCCACCCCATTTACATATAAAGTTTATTAAATTCGGAGCTACGGTTAATTAGTTATGAAATAACTCATTTTAAGATGGCATTTGAGCAAATTTAAACAAACAACATTTTTAACATTTTTAACATGGATGAAAGTGGCATATTATTAATCTACACAAAATTCTAAGCATTTTACAAATATAGTTTGTTTAATTTGGATGCATGCATAATTAGTTACTAATAATACAAAACAGGGGCATTTTCTGTAAATACGAATGCATTGGAAAAATGCTAAAATACACAGACTGGTAAAAAAACATATGCCCCGGGCCAGAAGCACTAGAGTGCAGCGGCCCGGAGGTGGAATTGGGCCCAAGTGGCTGTGGGTGTGTGCGCTCGATGTAAAACAGAGAAGCAAGGGGAAAAAGGAAAACGGGAGAAACTCGGATCGAACCCAGAACCTCTCGGATGGATAGTGGCTGCGCTAACCACTAGGCTAGCTACGTGTTCGTGATCCAAAGGGAGATCAGCCGAACATAACGCATATACGCATTGCGACCAGGACCCAAAACTGAAGCGCGAGCACGGGGACTCACCGGCGACGGGAGCCAGCAGCAAACCCCTGCTGTGGTTGCAGAGGACCGGCAGGGGTGCGAAAACGTGCCAGGGTGCCTGTGGTGGAGCAATGACGCGAGGGTGTGGGTGCTTGTGCGAGGCCAAGCCTGGCTGACCAAGGTTTCCGGCTGGAAGAATGACGCCGTGTGCGGGTGTGCGGCGAGGCGCGGCGAGCAATGGCTAGGTAGGGGCTGGACAAGTCCCTGAGGGTGTGCAAGCGGAGCAGCTACGGGAGCGTGGGTCGCAGACTGCATGAGTGCGGGTGTCCAGGCACGAGCAGGAGCCCGTCTCGGACATGGAGACGACGACGGCCGAAGCCACGCGGGTGGTGTTCCGCGGCTGCTACGCGTGTAGCGCTTCGGTCTTGCGTGTGCGAGCGCGAACAAAGAGGGTCGAGCAGGGAGTGGCACGAGGAGGATGCGTGTGCGAGAGAGGATTCAGAGCGGGGCGAAGCGCGAGGAACCACGGCGACTACTGCAACTACGCAACAAAATTCAGAACTCGCCGGAGCACCGAGAACACGAAGATGGCATGGATCTAGCGACGACTCCGGCGATCTAATCGCGATGGAAAAGAGCAGGGTTGGAGTTGGGTATACCTAGTATACCTTTGACATGAGGATGCGGCCGGGGACGCAGAATATCAACGGAGAGAAGGCGAGGAAATCCGGTGGACTTGCTGTCCATGAAGAAGACGAAGGCGACGACGACGTAGTGGAGGCGACCTAGGGCGGGGAACAAGTCTGAACGGATGTAGTCGACGTCGAGGAAGAAGACGGAAATGCCGGAGACGACTGTGGTGGCCTCCGACCACGCAGGCAGCGGCGAAGCTCTCGGTGGTGCTCTCTGTTCTCTGGCTCTTGAGGAAGAAGGAGAAACAGGGGAAGGGAAAGAGGTGGCGGCGGCGAGAGGGGAAGAGGGAAACCCTAGGAGTTTCTACAGGGGTTAAAAAGGGGGGCTGGATGGCGAGGATGGAGTCGGCCTTGCCACGGCGGCCATGTGCGCCGAGGTAACCTGGAGTTACCGTGAGAGAGGGAGTTCTGCCAAGGAGGAAGAAAGGAGGATGGAGAGAGAATGACATGTGGGGCCAGGGTGAAAATGTGTTACGTGGAGGTGGAATTACCAGAGGGGGAGGTGGTTGGCGGGCTGGGCTGTGGTGGTGCTGGACTGGGCTACGCTGGGGCTGCTGCGGGTGCGCTGAAGCTGGGCCGGGCTGCTGCTGCGCTGGGCTGCTCCTGCTGCTGTTGTTTTCTATTTCTTTGAAATAGAAAAACAAAAGAGCAAATGCACAGAGGGATAGGAGAGGGGTGTATGAGAGATATAAGAATATCCCCACGACGCTGGAATTATGCACTAATTGAAATAATTGGTTTGGGCATTTTTAGAGAAAGAAAATTATCGCAAGTTTGAACTAAATTCAAACTTGAGGCAATTTTGATTCCGACCAAATCAAGTCCAAAAGAGCTGAAAATTGACAGAGAGGTTAACGGCAAGGTGTAGGGTTTGCAGGAAAAGAAGGAACATTTTCTGGATAGGGAAAATGTCACACGAAAATAAATGTAATAAAGAAGAAAGGAGAAGTTTGAATGGAATAGAAACTTGGGTGAACTTGATGAATGGTCGCTGGTATGAGCATGTTGCATGAGTGAGGTGGAGATAAGAAGAAAGGGGGGGGTCACAGAAGATCACACAACAAGATTTCAAGATGCAAACCAAGGCATGATTCTCATGATGCAAATGCAATAAAATGACATATGCAATATCATGAAACATAGAACAAAGCAAGGATGGTGCAATGCAATATAATATAAGATGAACATGATGCAAGAAGGAAAAATGACAAAGCACTCAACAAGGTCATGGCATAACATATATGAATGAAATATGCAAAACAATTATGATAATGCAACAAATATAATGAACACACGTCAATAACTAAAACAAAAGGAAGGGCAACTGAAATGTCAGTCTCAGGGCGTTACAACCTGCCGAGCTTCTATGTAAACAATCCCAACATTTTTCATGTTTCCTACATGTTGCTCATTGACATCTGGGACATCAATTTTGAAGAAACCTAAACCTGAAGCTGCACTGCCCACATACTTAGCACAATTCCTAGGCTTCTTTCTAACTGGACAATCATCTACTTTGTGTGTCACCATCTTGCAGATGAAACATGAGGGGGGTTTTGGGCGCTGGGCCTTATGATGCCCAGGCTCTCCACATGTGTAGCAGGTAACATCACTGTAGTCACCTCCAGAAGAATCCTTGGCCTTGTTGATATTCTTGTTTTTGTTCTGTGGTTGCTTCTTCTTTTGCTGCTGAGTCTGATTGTTGTTCTCTCTGTTGTTCTCTACTACTGACTGCATCAAGGTAGGTTGCCCCTGATTCCCTTGCATCTGCATCTGGGGTGGTGCTTGCCCTTGGAATTGTGGACCGGTGCCTCCCCCCTGCTGCTGCAGCTGTTGATTCTGCATCTGATTAGGCCCCCAATTGCCTGACGCTCCCCACTGGTTCATCATCGGAGGCGGCTGCAAGAACGGCCCCTGGTACCATGGGGGAGGGGCACCTTGAAAGCCAAATCGGAAAGGGAATTGCTGCTGCGGGGGGGGGGGGGCAAACTGCTGCTGCGCCCACTGGTTATGTTTCACGCCCAATATGCGATACTATCCTAAAGAGACTCGAAGGTCCCACCAAGGATAGAACCGCATATTGAAACGCTTTTGCAAGGTGGATATCATTACATCAACATTACATATGGGGATACATACAAGAGGCATACAATGCCACACGAATACAACATCAATACATAAGAGCACCATCCGACTACGGATGAAACACAAACAGAAACTCAAACGACATCCACCCTGCTAGCCCAGGCTGCCGACCTGGAACCTATTCCCTGATCGAAGAAGCAGAAGAAGAACTCAAAGCACGCAAGCATCGCTCTCGCGTCATGATCATCGCATAACCTGTACTTGCAACTGTTGTTGTAGTAAATTGTGAGCCACGAGGACTCAGCAATCCCATTACCATGGGTATCAAGACTAGCAAATCTTAAAGGGAAAGGAAGGGGTAAAGTGGTGAGGCTGCAGCAACGACTAGGCATATATGGTGGCTAACATACGCAAATAAGAGTGAGAAGAGAGCAAGTGGAACGATCGTGAAACTAGCAATGATCAAGAAGTGATCCTGAACTCCTACTTACGTCAAACATAACCCAAAACAGTGTTCACTTCTCGGACTCCGCCGGAAAGAGACCATCACGGCTACACACGCGGTTGATGCGTTTTAGTTCGGATCTGGTGTCAAGTTATCTACAACTGGACATTAACAAATTCCCATCTTCCTATAACCGCAGGCACGGCTTTCGAAAGATTATACCCTATAGGGGTGTCCCAACTTAGCCCATGATAAGCTCTTGCGATCAACGAAGGATATACCTTCTCCCAGGAAGACCTGATCAGACTCGGAATCCTAGTTTACAAGACATTTCAACAATGGTAAAACAAGACCAGCAAAGCCGCCCGATGCGCCGACAATCCCGATAGGAGTTGCACATATCTCGTTCTCAGGGCAACACCAGATAAGTCAAGCTACGAGTAAAACCAGCCCTCGAGTTGCCCCGAGGTGGCCCCGCAGGCTGCTCGGTTCGGACCAACACTTAGACAAGCACTGGCCCGGGGGTGCTAAAATAAAGATGACCCTCGAGAGAGCGACTCCCAAGGGAAAAGTAGGTGGTGGTGAGGCAAATGGTAAAACCAATGTTGGGCCTTGCTGGAGGAGTTTTATTCAAAGCGAACTGTCAAGGGGGTCCCATAAATCACCCAATCGCGTAAGGAACGCAAAATCCGGGAACATAACACCGGTATGACGGAAACTAGGGCGGCAAGAGTGAAACAAAACACCAGGCATAAGGCCGAGTCTTCCACCCTTTACCAAGTATATAGATACATTAATTAAATAAGAGATATTGTGATATCCCAACATAATCCTGTCCATCATGGGGCAATCTTCAACTACACCCGCAACTAACAATGCTATAACAGGGGCTGAGCAAAGCGATAACATAGCCAAACAATGGTTTGCTAGGAAGGGTGTCAAAGGTTAGAGGTTCATGGCAATTTGAGAGGCTTGATGAGTAAAAGATAGGTAGCGCAGCAAAGCAATAGAACGAAGCAACTAGCATAGCAATGATAATAGTGAGATCCAGGGTAGCGGTCATCTTGCCTGAAATCCCGCAAGGAAGAAGAACGAGTCCATGAATAAGACGAACAGATGAAGCCGAACCAAGCATAGACGAACGAATCCTCACGATCGCAACGAAACGGGAACTATCGAGAAGAAGCACACAACATGGTAAACACACCACACATGAACAAGGCATGATGCACAATACAAGCATGATGCAAGACAAGACTACATGAAGCTACTCATGGCAAGAGATGATGCAAACAAGAGCAACACATCAAGGCAAGTTTAAATGAGGCCGGGAACAACATATAACAAATCCGGTAAGTCCTCATATGCAAATTTCAAAATTGGTCCAGATCTGAATAAACATTATGTTCAAGTTGTTAAACAGCAAGTTAAGATGCACCAAGATGATCTACACGAGATTCTAGTCAAGTTACATATAAAGTTCATTTAGTTCGGAGCTACGGCCTAGAAGATATGAGCAAAACAAGATAAACATGGCATTGATGCAAAATGCATACAAACATCAAGCAAACACCTCAAAACATGTATGCAACATGATAATATGAAACTAAATGCAAAATCAAGCAAGTTTCATATAGAGCACGCTCAAAACGGAGCAACGGTTCAACACACACACATGAAATAAGTTTAAAAGACAAGCTGTCCAAAACAGCAACTAGGCATATTGTAAGCATCAAAACAACATGCTACAGGACCTCAACAAGAAAACAAAAGGCATGTGCATGATGTACAGGTAAAGAATAGCAAAACATGAACACTGAGCTATCTCCATAAATCACTAGAACATGCTCAAACACACATGGCAAGATTGCAAATAATAACAGTTCAGACTTTGCGGAAAATAACATCAGGTTGCAATGTTTAGAGCTATCAAACAACATGTTACAGGAACTTATCATGGCAAACAAAGGCATGGCATGAACCTACTAATTGCATAGAACAAAAGTCCTTTACTGACCATGAGCTAAAAAGGATCACAAGATATGATGGCACCCATGTAAACATAGCAAGTTATATGACAGATTCATACATGGCAGGAACAACGATAAGTAGGCATGTTGGTGAGCTTGTACCACTCACCACAGAGCAATAAATGGCATGGCAAGGCAACCAACAGTAAGAAGGCATGTTTATGAAGCTAAGCATGGCAAGAGCAAGTTCATAGGGTGCATGGATCACTAACAACAATCATGGCAACAACTGAACTTAATGTTAACAGACTGACAGCAACATTATTTAGCAACTTTGGAGCAAGATTACAACAAGCTACAGCAGGCTATAATTGCAACCATGGGAATGTATAGATAGAGCATGACATGTATAACAAAACATCCTTAGTAAACAACTCCAGATTATGCATAGAATGACTTGTAGCAGCAGGTTTACATAGCATCAGGAAATAACAGAAACAGCCTAGCAAAACAACAACAGCAAGTACCCTATTTAACAAGCTTGATGCACTCACTACACAACTCACAAAAATACATGGATGGCACCATTGTAAAGATGGCGTGGCATAGTTCAAAACACATGTAGACATCAACCTCATAGGATGCACACATCAATCATGGCAAAAATGACAAATGAGCATGTTCTGTTAACAGACAGCAGACAACATCATATAGCACTCTTGCAACGATGATTCAGGCATCAAGATGAACTCAAATGAACATGATGCAATGGAATGAAATGAAGTACTCGTTGAGACGAACAATTTTACATATTACACGCACAAAACAGAGCAGTATGCATGGAGTTATGATGTGATGAACAGGGCAACATTATTCAAAATATTTCGGGGACTTGGCAGATTTATACCTCCGCGAAAGTCAACGCGGGACGGAGGGATCCGGGATACGGGGATGCCGCATTTGGTTGGAGGGAGTGGTGGATCTGGTCCACCTTTTCCAGATCCACCGGAGAGGGAACTCCGGCGAGCGGGGTGGCGGCCGGGCGAGCTCTGGCGAGGGGCACGGCGCGGAGGAGGTCGGAGGAGGCCGGCGAGGGGGGGCGCTCGGGCCCCGGATGGGCTCGGGCGGGCTCCGCGCGGGCTCGGCGGGCCGACGGCAGCGGGGAGGAGAGAGAGGAGGCGCGGGGGACACGTGGAGACGCAGGATTCGCGGAGGGGCGGCGGCTGGACGTGTCCGGCGGGACTGGACATGTCCGGTGGCGGCAGGGGAAGTTTTAGGGTTAGGGTAGGATTTCATCCGCGAATTTGGACGGGGAGGGTCTATTTATAGATTCTGGGAGTTAGGAGAGTCCAAATGAGGAGCGGTTTTCGCCCACACGATCGTGATCGAACGATCGAGAGCATGGAGGGGGTTAGGATGGGTTTTGGGACAGTTTGGAAGGGTGTTGGGCTGCAAGACAAAAGAGACTTTTGCGGTTACCCAGTTAACCATTGGAGTATCAAACGACCTACAAATGGCACGAAACTTGACAGGCGGTCTACCGATGGTGTACCAAGGCCGCTTGGCAAGACTCGGTCCATTCCGAGAACGTTTAACACCCGCACATGAAAAGAGAGAAGAGGGGGACGCCGGAGGACATAGGAGTGCCGGATTGCAAAACGAACAACGGGGAAAAAGCCCGGATGCATGAGACAAACACGTATGCGATGCAATGCACATGATGACATGATAAAATGCAACACACAAGCAAATGACATGGCAATGATGGCGAATAACTGGCAGACACCTGGCGCATCGAATCCGGGGCGTTACATTCTGCCCGCTCCCTCCATGACCAGCTTGTTCAAGATGACCATCGCCTCCCCTTTGATGCCTATTCAGGTCGCGTCTGCCTCGCCCACGACCACGACCCTGAGCATCAGCCATCTTGATCAGATCCGAGAAGTTGGGCTGCTCCCCTCTCCACTCACTTGCAGAAATTGAAATAGTGGGCACTGAGAGGCGGTGTTGATCTTGATCGCAGGCGGGGTGGCAGTCTGCAACGGTGAAGGAGCGGCGGCGGCGGAGGGACTTCTCGATCTAGATTAGGACCGAGGGGGGGTTAGGGTTTGTGGATGCGTCACCTCCCCACAGCTGCCCAAAGTAGGCCCTGATGGCATCCCCTTCTTCCTCACGTGTCTGCTCCACCTCAGCACGCTCCTCCGCCTTTTGACTAGGGTCACACCTCCTCCATACTCTCTCACTAACGTGTGGGGCCTTGCGCGGCGTCCCTCCCGCAAAACAGAGTATCTCTCCGACCTTGGCAACCTGCGTCTTCTCCGGTGAGGCCTTGCTCAGCCGCATCCCAACTGTGCGCTGTCGGAGATCCACCCCATCTGGCATCGCACGAGACCCAGGGTCAGCCGCCCACTTGAGCGGCGTACCAAGGTCCCAGGCAGATTGCTGGAGGTGTGGAGGATTCAAAATCTCCCTGACTAAGCTCATGGGAGAGAGGGCTGGAGAGACCAGAACGCTCTCCACTTGGCTCTGCTCGCCGGTGAGGGCGAGATCATCTCCGCGCGCGCCCACGCAATCACCTCCTCCGGTGAAATCTCTTCCCCCACCATCATCCGCTCCATCTCTTCCTCCGACGCCTCCACGCAGATCCGCGTGACTAGCTTGACCTTCGAGTCCCCCTGGAAGGAAGCCGCATCGTCCTCCTCATACGCGCGCGATGCATCTCCTCCACCATTTCTTCCCCGTCGTACCGCGCCCCTCTCTCCCTCCTCTCCATGGCGAGCCAACGGGCGAGGGGGAGAAGTCAACGCGACCAACGGGCGAGGGGGAGAAGTCCGCGCGACCGACGAGGAAGCCGCGGTGCGCCGGCGTGCGGGATTCGTCGGCGGGATTGCCGGATCTGGTGGCTACGGTGGTAGGTGGATGGGGCGAGGCAGGTTGCGTGCGCGAGAGCGAGACCGAGAGCGGTCATTTCCGGCCGAGAGATTCTAATGAAGGCTTATCTGCATTTGACTGCTGCTGTATAGTTTGTGCCTGATTAAATCACATATCAATTAGCTTTGATGTTATTCATTATGTACCCATTCTTGAGATGTAACCTTGATGAGAATTTGATGGTATTCTTTGTGTACCCGTTCTTGAGATGCAACCTCCATGAATTCAGGTCCAGTCTGTTAGATGTTTAAAAAATACTCTCTTCTACTCCCTCCATTCCATAATATAGCATGCATTGGTTTTCTCAAAAGTGAAACTTCATAAACTTTGACCAAGTTTTTGGAGAAAATCATATATATATATATATATATATATATATATATGTGCAATACCAAATATATACCGTATGAAAATATATTTCATGATAATTGTAATGGTATTGATTTAGTATTCTAGATGTCGATAATTTTTCCTATAAACTTCATCAAAGTTCACAAAGTTTGATTTTGAAAGAAAAAAGATCTAATATGCACTATATTTTGAAACTGAGGGGGTAGGGTTCGTTAGTTTTTGCCATCTTGAAGCGAAGGTTTTATTTCCTGTCGGGGACGAAACACCTCTTTGCAGAGAAGTATGGTGTCGACGCCTCGTCGTCTCTGGCTCACCCTCTCTGGCCCGTTGTCTCGTCTCTGGCTCGGCCCATGTCTTTTTCATGAAAATCGATTGTCGTCGATTCGATTTTGGGACAGAATCCTAGGAACCCTCATGATGATGAAGGTATTTCAGTACTCACGGTTCCTCTTTTTTGTTGGCGTCTTGGTAGAAGCCATTGGCCACTGGAGAAGACACTGAAGTTGTTGTGTTGCTTGTTCCTTCTTCCTAGTACTCCCTCCGTAAACTAATATAAGAGCGTTTAAAATACTAACTAAACGCTCTTATATTAGTTTACGGAGGGAGTACAAGTTAATCTAGTTGGAGCGTTCCTTCTTGAGATGTCTGTCACCTTGATGAGAGTTATTTACCCAAAACCACCACACTTCGGGCTAGGATAACAACTTAGTACCACATTTAAGTCAGGGCACAAAAAACCATCAATTTTGTGCCTAATGACTAACGAAGAGCACTGATTGTCTGATAAGCACGTGAAAACAGCAAAACTGACAAGTTGGGTCCACCTGTCAGGCTGGCGTGGCTTGCTTGTGTGGACAATATGCTGAGTTGGACAAGGGTCCCGCCCGTGAATGACTCAAGTATTTATCTCTTTTCCATTTTTGCTTTTTCTCCTGGGGATTTTCTTCTTGGGCGTTTCAACAAACAGGTGATTGGCATTTCTTCTTGCACGCCGCCGGCACAGCTTGCTGCCCTTGCTGGTGATCCGAGACCTGGCCGCCGTGCCCAGCTGCTGGAGCTCCCCTCGCCGCCCTTTCTTTTCCTTCATCCTCCTTCCTCGCTGGTCTCTCTCTCAAACAAGAGCCGGCTGCCATGCCCGCCGCCATGGATGAACTCCACCTCACCGCGTTGCTCCAGCCCTCTACAGCGCCTGGATCCGGCAAAGTTCCGGTCGGTAACTCATGCGTGCCGTGGTGGAGCGCCATGGCCGTGCCCGTGCTTCCGTGCTCGCGGCGACCGCCAGAGGCCCTGGCCGTGCCCGTGCTCGCGACGCCCGCGAGGAGGCCCTGGCCACGCGCGCCGTCGTGGAGCACCATGGCCACGCCCGCGCTTGTCGCGCCCGCCGGGAGGCCCTGGCCGCGCCCGTCATGGAGCGCCATGGCCACGCCCGTGTTCGCCGCGCACGCCGGGACGCCCTGATCTCGCCCGTGCTCAAGCAAGCAGCAAGCGGCGGCGGAAGCAAGCACGCATGGGCCGAGGTGTTACGGTGTCGTCGCCGCCGTGCACAGCAGCTCCAGCACTCGGTCACCGGCGCTCCGGTCTGGGCCGTGGATGCGAGTTCCTGCGCGCCCCGTGCTCATGGAAGCCATGGTCGCGCCCCGTGCTGGCGCACGCGGTGGAGGGCACGTCCGTCCTTGACCATCTACGGCGGGGAGGCCACGGGCCCGTGGTAGGCGCGGGCGGGCAGTGCGTCTCCTTGCCGCGACTACATCGGCCGGCTCCCCGGTGCGCCGCCGCGCGGCGCCTGCGCGTGGTGCCATTGACGACACGCCCATAACCTGTTCGTTAAAATGCCCAGGAGAAAATTGAGAGAGAAATAAAAAGAAAAGGTGAAAAAGATAAACACTCGAGTCATTGACAGGTGGGACCCTCGTCCAACTCAGCAAATTGTCCACATAGGCACGCCACGTCAGCCGACAGGTAGGCCCCACCTATCGGTTTCGCTGTTTTTACGACTAAATTCCAGCATCAGTGCTCCGCGTTACGCATTAGGCGCATTTCTGGTGGTTTTTTGTGCCCTGACTTAAATGTGATATTAAATTGTTACCCTAGCCCCAAGTGTGATGGTTTTGGGTAAATAACTCCCTTGATGATAGCACTGTAGCACTGTAGCACTGTAACATTAGGCGCATTTCTGGTGGTTTTTTGGGTAGCACTGTAGCAGATCGTAGCTACAGATGATACTTGTACACTGCCTACTACTACCTTCGTCCGGGTTTATTGGTCCCCATTGTATTTCGTGTCAAATTTTAACCATAGATTAAATTAATAAAATGTTTACGCATGTCACCAAACATTATATTTTTAAAAAGTATGTTCAAATATAAATTCAATAAGATAATTTTTCTTGACATTCATTAATATTTTGTTAGTTAAATCTTTAGTAGAGTCTAGAGAACATGCCAAGTTTTTGAAGTGCTGAGCGCTCAGAAGGTCGTGACACCACCATGCGGGCGGTTTGCTGCTGACGAAACCAGATCGCTCGCCATGCCGACGCCGGTATGGTAATATATGCGGGTGTCGGGTTCCTTTCACGTAGCAGCAAATTAAGTCCCCAGGGAAGCCATTGCAGTTCACGTCGAGCGCATCGCTCTGTGCGTGGCGACGGTGCGAGAGGTGAGGTGACACGAGTTGAACTTGGGATGGAGGCGAACCAACGACTCCCGGTGTTCAGCTGAGCCGGGGCGCCGGTTGTCGCGGTCGGCTTTGCCACGCGCGGGTGCTGGTCGTGTCGTGGGCGTCGAGCCGTCGACCCTTTTGGCATGGCGTGTTGGATTCTAGCTCGCGCGTCGGCATCGCAAGGTAGGTGCTGGGTAAGTAAGTAAGCTGTATATAGCCGTGGCTGATCCGTAGAGACGAAGGGATGGCGACGAGGCCTGCTGTATATGTAATGCACGTTCCGTGGAAGATCAAGCACGCACGCAGGCAGGCTTAACATATTCAGGCAGCAGCGACCTCGTCGCATGTCCGGCGGCTGTCACGTCTCGTGTCGCTTTAAGTACATCGCCTGCATTCTGTTTGATTTGATTGGGGCCTAGGCAGCTGATCCAATCCATCACAGGTACGCCTCGACGACGACATCGACCCACCAACAAGTTGCCCCCGCGCGCGCGTCGGCTAGCTGCAGCAGCACCCACCTGGCCCGCCCGCCGGCCGGGAAGCCTACCGGCGCCGGAGCGTCGTGCTGGTCGGAGCGGGACACCCTGGCACCTGGGGTGCTCCGGCTGACCGGCCGGCACGGTCTGTCCATCATCTATGTGGCCTCCTGCCTGCCACACTACTTCGCATTGACACTGAGACCATCCACGATGGACTAGCTCAGGTCACGCCTCAGGGTAGTTGCCACGTCCGGTCCATCGACTCTTTTTTCACGAAGCGTCATGCTCGGAAATCCGTCGCCACGGCGGGTGTTGCAGTTCTACCTACGCGACGGCCAAAAGTAGCAGGCTCGCAAGAGAATCTGCAGGGCATGCCATGCCACCCAAGTGCCCCTCCTACCATGTGTTTGTTGTAAGCAAATGTTTCTTCCATCATCACATATTTATAACCTTATTAATAAGCTTACATGATAAAGAAATTAACCAGGTTCCACGCTCTTTCGCGCTATGAACCTGCATGATCCAGTTGAATCGATCCACAGACACATGTGTGGACCATGCATCCCTGGCTAGCAGCTTAATTAGTGTACGTACTAGTGGATGATCGAATTACTACACGGAGTAGTAGTACATATGCTATGGTGTACACGTTCGTCCGTAATACGATGAGAATCATCGCTAGACGAATCGATTTTAGCTTGAAGAAGCTTAACTAGCGCTTGAGCTTGATCCCGTGGCCTTTGTGCTGGCCCTCGTCCTCCTCCTCCGAGTAGAACTCGACGATCTCGGACAGGTCGTCGGCGGCCGCGCCGTCGGTGGCGGCCAGCCAGAGCAGGTGCTCGAACAGCAGCGCGTCCACGGCCACCGCCACCGCGCCACCCGCGGTCCGCCGCCCCGCCGCGGCCACCAACCTTCGCACAGGCTCGGCCTCCAGCACCGCCGGGTCCACGTGGAACACGCCCCTCGCCTTCGCCGTCGTGCCCACCTCCACCCTCACGACGTCGACGCCGACGGACGCCGACTCGAGGCGCCGGTATCCGTGGCCGTGGCCGCGGCGGGATGCGGCGGAGCGGAGGAAGGTGTAGCAGCCGGCGGCGGAGGGCCGCGGCGACGGGGCCTCCTCGTCGGGGAGTGCGCCGTGGTGGTGAGGCATTGCTGCGGGGTTTCTTGCTCTTGGCCTGCGGGAGGAACTGGCCAAGCCGAAGGTAACCTGGCGGCCGGCCGGAGGCAAAGTGTTTGGCTTCCGTGAGTGAGCGAGCGAAGCGATCGGGGGCGTTGCGTTGCGTGCTGGAAGTCCTTTTATGTTGGACGGGGGGTTTGGAACTAACGGTCGAGTTACCACCGGGGGGTTTCTTCGGGACGGATCCGGATCACGAAAGCTGGGCTTTTGCGTTTACTTTTGGTTTTCCTTTCATTTTCCCTCTCTCGATCGACATGGAGTCGTTGTTTTTGTTGCTCGTAAACTGATAGGATCGACCTAGAAACGTGCTTGGTGTCATAATCCCTTCATATATACGCTCTACTGCCTTACTTCGATGCAAATATTTTTTTATCTCATTTCACATTATTAAAATGCATCGAGATTTTCATGGCACACCGCGCCGCCACACCTCCTCTGTTTGTGAGTCGTCATTTCCCTCCTCCATTGACTCGAATGGAGTGCAGGGAGGCCCCGATCTACCGAATGGAGTCCCCTTAC
>NC_041383.1:176414086-176426402 GCF_002162155.2 Triticum dicoccoides
GATGGCGATCGTGCTAACCTGGTCAATAACGTTTTCTCGAGTCTCCTCATCTCAACATTGTCGGTTGCGGTCATGTAGATGGCTCAATTGGCGTAGATTCATGCTAGTCTCTCAAGATGTTGAGTTAGGGTTTGCAGGGTTTGTCAACATGGTGGCGAGGGCAACTTCCCTTTGCCTCCTATCCAATCATGTAGGTGCGGCCTTCGGTGCTGAAGTGAGGCTTGTCAGCTTCTTTGGAGGTTGGGATCTTGGCTGTTCCGGCGGCGACGTCTTTGACGGTTTCTTCTCTAGGGCGCCGATCCGTTATGACCATGACTTTGATGTCATCTTATCCACGATTAGCAATGATTGGCCGACTCCAATGATGAAGAGGCAACAGCGCATCACGCCATCGACCCATTTGGGACCAAAGACAATCGACCCTCTAAGGACCTCGATTTTTTTAAAAAAAATCAGAGGTGTCTACACTCTTAAGAGTTTTAAGAGTAGCATGTTAGAAAATGTTACTCCTTTCAATCCTGAATTAATTGACACAACCTCTATACAATGTCCTCTATACGTTGTGTAGGGGCTACGTCAATTAATTTGTGTCAGAGGCAGTAAAATCTGTACGAATAAAAAGTCATTAGTTTAGATATCATGTACGGCAACTTCATATATCATGAACGGGACCTCCAATTACATGGCTATGACCTTCCTTCTAAATGCCTCAAGCATCTCTAATGAGATATCTATATACACTAGTATTTGCTTGAGACTCAAACTTATGAATATGCAAGTATATATGAAATCACCTTAAATCATTGCCGAGGACCATTGCGCCGTGGAAAGATCACTGTCCACCACGTGGAAAGATTTAGTAACGGCTCGAACATCTAGATCTAACAGTAGTTTACTGAAGACTGGCCTAATCACTCGCACTAACACAAGTATACTATTTTAATCTGACAGGCCCACAGACGATAATTAGTATGCCTCCTACTCCCTCCGTCCTTTAAAGAGTGTACTTCCAACTTTGTTGGAGGGTCAAACTATCTCAAAGTTTGACCGAGTTTGTGCAAAAATATATCAATATTTGTGAAATCAAATAGGCATATGATGAAAGTATATTTTATCACGAATCTAATGCTACTAATTTGATGGCATAAATGTTGATGTATTATTATATAAACACGGTCAAATATAAAAAAGTTTGACTTTCCAAGAAAGTTGGAAGTACACTCTTTAAAGGACGGAGGGAATATATTCTCTTTGGAAGAAACTCTGTCGCCTTGTCAAAAAAAAAAGAGGATTAGCTGGATAGTTAGCATCGAATATTAGCAGACAACAACGACGTGGTTGTTAGGTTTTGGCATTTTGAAGAAATACTAATAGAAATAATAACTGATCAAGAAGCTTCTCGGAATGAGTGAAGTTAAACTGCAGGTAAGAGCGAAGTTCAAGTTGCTGTCAGTATGAACAAACGAGGAGTTCCAAACGGGCGTCCGCTCATTTCAACGACAGTTAATTTCGGACGAAGGTTGTACAATCTTCATGGTGTTCTGGTGGCCGGCCGGTTGCCCAACACAACACGTAGAACGGAGTACTCCCGTGACATGATTCGGTAGTTCAAGTTTCATGTCTCGTTACCAGTCGTGGCAGCCTCACCTTGGATGTGCTAATTATATGATGGCATTGATGTGTCGTAGTACGTACGTAGGTGCGCAAGATTTGTTGTCTCATTTGGAGATCTGTTAACTTCAGCTTCAGCGTCGTGCAACCAGGCTTCAATTGCGTGCAATCAACTCCTCGGCCATTACACGGCGCACAGGAGGAGTGTACAACAACTAAGCTGCACTTAGTATGTGCACGATATGTACAACCATTGCACTATCCTAACTTGGTCTATACTCCCTCCTATCCGTTCCATAATGCTCCTTCTGTTCTTTTATGTAAGGGCATCTTCAACCATTGTAAGATAAGTGTTGGTAAAGTTGGCACCTACTACCAAAAAACGTCTTACATTATGGGACGGAGAGAGTAGGCCATAGTAATGATATGACATGTAATAAATATGCAGAAAGAGCAAAGTTGTATGTAGATTAACCAACAACCTTTGCACAAGCTCCAAGGTGAAATATGAAGCAATCCCATTTATTTTCTCACCATCTATTGGATAACTTAGATACAACCTACTATTTAAGTAGTTGTATGATAGCTTGTTGGTTGATGACATGGACATTTTACCAACAAAAATCACATACAACATGTTGGAGATGCCCTAAGGTGTTATTTTCAGCACAGTGACCAAGGCACGTAATTATAGAGATGTTACGACGAAATTACCCTTTACAAATTTGTTGGTTAGTGGCAAGTAAATCATTGAGTCCAGATAAGTAAGAGATACATGCAATCGAGAGAGTGCTGCTTTCTTTCTTTTGCTACAAAAAAAGATACATGAAATCGGGAGAGAGATACTTTCCTTTTTTGGAAGGCATAAAAGGAAAATTACGACGATTTAAAAGAAATGCACCTTATATTGTGAAATTTTATCAAAAAAACAAATACATATTATACAAAGGAACGGAGGGAGTATATAATATAGTGCACAACTTGATTAAATTTATCGAAGCAAAATATCCAAAAAAAATATATCTCATAATGCATCTAATGGTATTTATTTGATATTATAATTCTAATATTTTTTATTTATAAAATTTGGTCAAAGCTTGGCATTTTAAACATCTGAACCATACTATATTATGGAACGGAGTACTAGAGCAGGGTATCTTATACTCCCTCCGTCCCATAATATAAGAGCGTTTTTGACATTAGCGTAGTGTAAAAAACACTCTTATATTATGGCAGGGGGACAAGTCCACAGACATGGATGCAGGAGGACGCCATTCAACCATAGCCGCATACATTTCAAACTCTTTTTCAACAAACCGGATGAAATTCGTGTAAGCAAGGCGAATTTCATATAAACATGACGGATTTCATACAAACTGGACGTGAACAGTTACATTTTAGACATATTTTCAAGTAAAAAACTAAAACTATGTGCATGTACAGTCGCCCGGAGCTCCAATCCCATGACATGGATACACAACACTAGTCTATAGCTGGCCGCGGCTTGTCTTCCCCATGTCCGGCATCCCGCAATAACCGGACTGTCGGGAGCACCGGAGGCATGTTCTTCCCCCGTATCTTTCCGATGTCCGGTTGTGCCGCTCATCGAAGCGGCAAAGAAGGTGCTTCAGCCGGAGGGGAAGGGTGCTTCCATGAGGCTCAGGCGGGCCCAGGATGGTCTGAGATAAAGGAGAACCGGCGGTGCCCTTCCTTGGACCCAAGCGGCGGCGGCCTCCCGTGTTCTACTTCTCCTCGATGATGGCGGCGGGCGCAGACGTGCTGGCCACCACCTCTTCCACATCTGCACAACCGTCTTCTTTCTCTGTGTGCATGGCGCGGCTACGCGCGTCGATGGCGGATGGCACTGGATGCGGCGATGCCCGTGCCGCCGTGCTCCTCGTCGTGCTGGTGTGGAGCAACTCGCCACTCCTCATCGAGTTGGCTTGGAGCGACGAGCTGTTGAACCATGCAGCGGATTGGGGCGGCAACTTGCTCCGTCGGGTCAGGCGCGGGAGCTAGAGCAGCGAGTTGCTACACTCGTATCCGGCGGGCTCGGCGAGTCACCCTGTCAGCTTGTATGCTAGAGAACTGCTCTTCGGAAGTCATCGAAAGAGTGGACAAAATGGTAAAGGAGGAGATGAGGGAGCGGCGATGGGGTGCGATTCTTGCGCAACATCTCGCCTCGTTTAAATAGAGGACGAACGGGAGGAGCTCGGCCGATGTTGCGTTTATTGCCGGCCTGCTCATGAGGGGACGTATAGCCGGAGTAGGTTTCTCGGCTTCCACGAGGGTTTTAATGGAGACGTATGAATGCGGAGAATCAGCTGGGCGTGTAGCAGGTGACGCCCGCGGCCGGTGAGCCGCTTCAATGACGGAAACAGTGAGAGGTTGTGTCCGCCCTGAATCGCCTTCAATGCAGAGCGTCAGGCGGGATGCACGCGCGGGAGGGGAAGGGGTTTTTGGTGGGGCAGGGCGGTCAGAAGCGGGCTTGGGATCAGTCCGAACTCCCACGAACCTCTCCCACTTTTGTCTCTGGTTTGTAGAAGAAATTACATCCGGACCGCGCTGCGTATCGATACAGACCCATGTTTTCTTTTAGAAGAACGGTACGGACCTATGTTAGATGGCTCCCAAGATGCGGACAGCGTGATCCGAACGGATGCACGCGCTTTGCAGGTCCACCTTGGAGATGCCCTAAGGATACTTCCCAAGCCCTTGGCTTTGGCCCAGTGGCTCATTTCACTTGTGTGTACTGGCTTACTGCAATGCACATCGCTACCTTGTCTGCAGGGCGCGATGGTGGACCGGCCAAGTATGACAGGCTCGTCGGGCTGATGTCACTCCACTTTTTTCCTTTTCTTTTTTATATATACTTTAAACGCATATTGTTCAAAAACTTAAACTTTCTTAAGAAAAATTAATGAGGAATTCGGAAAAATGTTAACCTATTATAAAAAATTGCTAGCACAGTTTTAATAAAATGTTGATAACTTTCAAAAACTGTTCGTCCGAATAGAAATATTCTGGTGTTTTCAAAAAATACATGCGTTTTTCTAAAATATGTATAACTTTTTAAATGGGTAACTTTAAAAATAAAATTCATACCATTTATAAAATTTACCTGATATTTTATGGAAACATTCCTGTGTTTTACAAAAGTGTCGTGACATTTGAAAAAAGGGTTATATACAATGTGGCACAGGTTTAAAATGTATGTGAGATTTTAAATAAATAATCACACCTATCCAAACAGTTTCCACAAAGATTTTCTAACATTTGTATACAATGCAAATGAAAATATGTTTGTGTAGTTTAGAAAACATGTTTATTGTCATTAAAAATGTACAACATGTATTTCGAAAAAAATGTTACCATACATTCAAAAACGTGTTAAAAACATGTATTTTTTTGAAAAATTAACGACACATTTAAAATATATTCCAACATGTATCATAACAATTGTTTCAGATGTGCTCTAGAAATGTACATTGTGTACCGAGAAAAAAATAGATATGTGTTGAAAAAGAAAACTTAAAAGAAAAAAAAAGAAATCAAAGGAAAACCAAGAAAGGAACATAAGGTAAACCAAAGTATAACAAAAAAAGAGAATACAAAGGAAACCAAAGCAAAATGGAGAGAAATGAAAAATAAAAAACAAGTTGGCGAAAACAAACAAAACCAAAGAAAAAAAACAAAACGGAACAAAAAAAAAACCCATAGAAAACCAGACCTGAAAGAACCTTTTTTTTGCATCGAAATTAGGAGCTTTATTGATCAAGTAGCATGAGGTTACAATCCGTTCTTAGAGAAGAACGTAGGAATTCAGGACTAGAATCAATCCAGCTTTCAGTGCCATCCAGTGAGCATGCTAGGCGAGCACACTAATGGGCTGGTACATTGCAGGACCTACCAATATGAGTAACCGTCAAAGAAGCAAAACTAGCACTAATCGCCACTAATTCCTCCAAGATAGGCGCTGCAATCGAACGAGTATTGCCGCGCGATTTGCACATGTTGACTAGCTCTAAGCAGTCAATCTCCATTACCACGTGTGAGAAGCCACGAAGTTGAGCAAAGATCATCCCCTCCCGAAAAGCTAGAAGTTCTGCAATGAACGGATCAGTGACGCCCGGTAGTGACTTACTCCATGCTCCAAGAAACGAAACGTGCGACTGAGAATCCATAAGAATGTCATGTGCCCAAGTATCCGATGCAAACGAGGTAGACGAAGCTGAAATCTATCTGCAGCTGCAATCCAGAACTGCCTGGCATGCGAACAGTGAACTAGTGCATGAAGCAAGTTTTCATCCATTGCTTTGCAAATGTCACACCGGCGTAATGGCTTGATGTGTCGGTATTGCAAAGTGACTGAATCTGGTAGTATTCCCCGGAGAACTCTCCACCAGAATACACGGACTTTTGGAACCACATGTAATTTTCAAAGGGCGCCCCACATCTGTTTATTAGCTGATGAAGTTTCTGTAATCGTCCCTTCTTCTAGAGCGTGGTGCTCGTTCCGAGTCACAAGAGAGCGATACGCGGATTTTACAGAGTAGTTGCCAGATTTCTCTAAGGCCCATGCCAAAGAATCTTGACCACCGTTGCTGTTAAGAGGTATATTGAGGATAGCTTCAACATCCGGTTGCAAGAAATTTTCTTGAATGATTTCCACATTCCAATTGCCTGTGTAATCATCTATCAATTCTGAGACTGTGGCGAGTGTGGAAGAGCCAAGGCGCCCCATCGGTTTCAGAAATAAGTTGCCAGGGATCCAGGGGTCTGTCCAAGTGGAGATAGTGGAGACATCTCCAACTCTTTTGATGAACCCGACTTCAAGGGCCTTTCTCCCTGCAATAATTGCTTTCCACGTAGCCGAGGCTCGAGCAGGAACACTCGCATTGAGGAAGTCAGTTTGTGGATAATATTTGCCCTTAAGCACCCGCGAGCACAACGACTCCGGTTTGGTGAGAAGATGCCAGCCATGTTTCTCGAGCATTGCGAGATTGAACACCTGCATGTCGCGGAATCCCATGCCGCCCTTCACTTTGGGTGTCGCAAGTTTATCCCAAGAGAGCCAGTGTAGTGTACGTTTGTCTATGGAACTCCGCCATCAATATTTGGCCATACATGAGATAATGCTCTTGCACACCTTTTTTGTTAGCAGAAAACAGCTCATACTGTAGGTAGGAATGGCCTGAACCACTGTTTTCAGCAAAACCTCTCGTGCCGCACAAGCCATGTTCCTTTCAGAATAGCCGTGCAGCTTGCTTCGACATCGACCAACAATATGATCAAACATCCCACTAGTTATCTTGCCAATAGCTGTAGGTAAGCCCAGGTAGCGCTCCAAAGATTGTTTGAGCGCCTGCCGTGTGGGCTGATGTGTATTGGCACTAAAAAATATAGAGCTTTTCTCCCTGTTCACTGCTTGTCCGGAACAATCAGCGTAAATCCGGAGAATATCATTCAGTCTATCCGCACTCTGGGATTGCGCATTCATGAAGATAAGACAGTCGTCAGCGAAAAGCAAGTGATTAACCCAAGGTGCATAGATACTCACCCTGATTCCTCGATCAATATGTGCTCCGCCAAAATTATTCAGAAGTGAGGTGAGTCCTTGAGCACAGAGCAGGAAGAGGTACGGCGAGATGGGGCATCCTTGCCTCGTGAAGGAGTGAAATACGGTAGTAGCATCCTTACCTGAAAGAACCTACAACGCGCATGGAACAACCCGCACTACTGGGTTGGTGCGCTAGACGTCGCCCTTAGGCGATTGCTGTTAGGAATCAAGACATGTGACATACATCCCTGGCGCGTTTTTTTAACTTCAAACCCCATTTGGCACCTGCCGCGCTAGTTACATGCGTTTTTGCAACTAGTGCACACGCTCTCCTTCGCGTTCGATTCTCTTAGGGCTTGCCCATTTAGGGTTTTCAAACGATAGCTTCGTTCCAATTTGGGAAGCTTCCCCTTTTTTCTTTATGTTTTTTGTTTCTTCTTCTTTTTTTCTATTTTATGTTAGTAGTTTTTGTTTTTTTTTCTTTTTCAAATTATTGAACTATTTTAAAATTATCAAAGTTTTTCTAAATTTTAAAAAGTTTTTTTAAACTTTATGAACTTCTTTCAAATTCATAAACTTTTTTATATTCATGAACTTTTTTTAAAATATGTGAAGTTTTTAAATGCATGACCTTTTCAAATGCAAGGACTTTATTTCAAATACATAAAAAAATTCAACTCCATATTTTTTATTGTGTGAACTTTTTTTTTAAATCCCACGAGTTTCTTTTTTCAAACCCCGTGAACTTTTTCAAGTTAGCGAGCTCTTTTTTCAAACCCATGAACTTTTTCGAGTTCACAAACTTTCTAGAAATTCATGAGCATTTGTCTTCAAATTCCATTTTTTTTGAATTCTTTTTTTTGAGAAGTCATTGGTCAACAACTGACCATGGCCGGTCAACAGCGAACCGAGCGACCATTAATGAAACCTTGCGTTGTGAGCGAGCTCTTCGGCTCATTGTTGGGCCGGTCCACGCAGCCGGGCGCGTGAGTGCTAGCGAGCATAAGCGCCGCTATAGGCATGAGGGAGGAGGTCTCGTATTTTAGCTTTATTTTTTATGAGATTCTAGAAATATAGTTTCTTCACCAATTAGTCCCTTGCAACTTTTTTGATAAGTCCTTCAACAATTCTCCACAATATAAGATAAACTCAAGGTTAAACGATGCAAAGATGATTAAATATGCTTAAAAGTAGATTATTGAGCTTTCAAAATTATTATGCTAAAATACACATATCATGGACTTAGAAGGTGAGGTTACGTGGCTGGCTCTTTGGCTGCAGGCTGCAGCAGTGGTGGCTTTTCACCTGGAATGTGTGGATGGCAAGGGGAAGGGTGGCATGTGATCCTGGTAGTGTCATTGCCACGGAAGTAGCAGCTCACAAATCGTGATCTAGGAGCCACAATCTCGCACTACTAGGAAAAACCTTATAGACAGAATATTACCAACAATGCTCTTAAAAAAGACGCTACTGCTACTTAGCAGCATCAGCGCGCTACAACAAACCACGCTACTGATGTCTACATAGCAGTAGCGCGTCAGGAGAAAAGAGTGCTACTACTACAATTGTCACGACCTTGCAGCCAGCCTAGGTATAGCAGTAGCGCATGTTTCCTAAACGCGTTGCTGCTATGTCGTTTAGCAGTAGCGCTTTATCCTAAAGCGCGCTACTGCTAAATCCATCACATCTTCTCCAACCGGCCGTCCCTCACTCTCCCCTCTCCACTCCACTCTCATCTCCCCCCGCACCCCCCGTCGTCCGCGCCGCCGCCGTTCCCCGACCATCGTCGTCGCCTGCCGCCGTTCCCCGACCATCGTCGTCGCCTGCCGCCGCCGACTCTCATGCTTCTCCTCCACTGAGGTAGTTCCTCCATCCCTTCTCGTTCCACCTCCCTCCCCTCCTCGTCCCTCTCCTGATCCCTCCCTCCTTGCCGCACCCTCCTCCGTCCTCCTCCGGCCGCCTGTCGTGGATCTAAGTCTGACAGTAGAGTGGGGGTAGGTATGGAGAGGCAAGGTCCTAGCTATGGAGAGGTTGTAAGCACAAGAGATGTACGAGTTCAGGCCCTTTTCGGAGGAAGTAAAAGCCCTACGTCTCAGAGCCCGGAGGCGGTCGAGTGGATTATGTGTATATGGATTACAGGGTGCCGAACCCCTCTGCCTGTGGAGGGGGGTGGCTTATATAGAGTGCGCCAGGACCCCAGCCAACCCACGTAATGAAGGGTTTAAGGTACATTAAGTCCGGGGCGTTACTGGTAACGCCCCACATAAAGTGTCTTTACTATCATAAAGTCTACTTAATTACAGACCGTTGCAGTGCAGAGTGCCTCTTGACCTTCTGGTGGTCGAGTGAGTCTTCGTGGTCGAGTCCTTCAAGTCAGTCGAGTGAGTCCCTCGTAGGTCGACTGGAAGGTGATCTCTTCTAAGGATGTCCTTGGGCAGGGTACTTAGATCAGGTCTGTGACCCTACCCTAGGTACATGATTCCATCATTAGCCCCCGAATGGATTGAGGCTTGAGTGATGAAGGAGTTGATGTTGTTTCCGATTAGCCTTCGCATACTGGCCGTGCGTTGTTTTTGAACCAAAAAATCTCTTTGTTGATAGTGAACAACTTTTCTTCGGTCGACTCGATCCATTCTTTTCCTTCGTCGAGTGATCTTTTGGACTTCGCCGATTTCCGAGCGACGGATCGCAGGAAATCCCGCGTCGGGCAGATCGATCTGCCGTTCGCGGATTCCGCGGGATACGAAATTTGGGGAAGTGCGCGAAGCGGAGCGGACCGCGGCGCTCGGATGGGACAGGGCATAGACGCCTCGATCTCCGCGCCGCTTTTTTCGCCACGTATCGCGTCCGCGCAACTGTTTCAGGATATGATTAGATCGACCGGACCCACCTGTCATCCACTCGGAAGGGATCTTATAAACGCGCCCGACGAGGGTTTTTTGAGCAGTGCTTCAGCATTCTCTCTCTGCTCCCTTCGTCTTCGCCCAACGCGCTCGCTCTCGCCTCCGCACAACTTCTCCTCGCGTGTCTCGCCGGCAGCCATGGTCAAGGAGAAGACGGCGGTGCTGGAATGCGCGAAGAAGGCGTCGGCGACGGAGAAGGCGAAGGGGAGATCCACCAGTCGTGGCGGGTCTTCGTCTAGATCTCGCCTGCCGAAAGGCTGGGTCCAGGGAGATTGGATCCAATCGACCATCACGGAGACGGATCTCCTCGACATGTCCAACGAGGGCCTGATCCCTCATGGAGCGGTAAGGCTTCCGGGGAAAGAGTGGCAGCCCCAGCCGGAAGAGGGTGAGTGCGTGCTTCTGGCTACCCATGTCGACCGCGGATTTTCTTTGCCGCCGAGCATTTTCTTCCGTGGTTTCTTGAACTTCTTTGGAGCGCAACTCCACCACTTCACCCCGAATTCTATCGCCTATCTTGCCGCGTTTGTGTCCATGTGTGAGAGTTTCCTGGGTTGTCGACCGCATTGGGGTTTGTTCAAGCACATATTCACGTGTCGCTCTTAGACCGTGAAGAAGGCGAGCCCAGGCGACGAAAAACCCGAGTTGTCCAAATGTGTGGGGGTCTGGGGATCCAGGTGAGGAACAAGAGCACCTTCCCAGCCATGACATTTCCCGAGTCGGTCAGAGGCTGGCAGTCGACCTGGTTCTACTGCCAGGATCAGTCGACGCCGGGGCAGTCGAGTGGACTCCCTCAGTTCACCATAGGCCGAGTGAGCAAGCCCTCCTCTCTGAAGGTGATTCCGGAGGAGAAAGCTTACGTGAAGATGCTGATGGAGCGTGTAGTTCAGTTGGTTCGGGAGGGAGTGACGGGTATGGATCTCCTAGAGGTTTTTCTTAGGCGTCGTATCCAGCCTCTTCAGTTCCGGAGCCATTGCATGTGGTTGTACTGCGGGACTGAGGATGTGACTCGGGTCAATCCAGAAGCAGTCGACGATGCCACTCTGGAAAGGTGGATGGCCGCTGTTACTGGGAACAAGGATAACCCTTGCGGAGCCAGAAGGATTCCTCCGCTCGACCACCACAGTGATCCAAACAAGGTATGTCTGCTCCACTTCCCATTGTATTCTTGTCACATTTATTTCTGTTTTCTCTGCCGATCGGTCGACTGATCTTTGTCTTGATGTCTATCAGGCCCTCACTGAGCTGTACTCGATGCCCAATGGAGCACAGGCTCCGACTGAGGAGGGAGAAGCGAGCGGGGGCGAGAGCCAGGAGGAGGAGTGGGACTCGGACGCCGCTGAGGATGATGATGATGACGATGACGATGAAGATGATGATGATGGTGATGAGGACGAAGAAGAGGAGGAGGAGGAGGTCGCACCACCGCGCTCGGAAAGGCGGTCGAAACTTGTCCATGACCCTGCGACTGAACGTGGCAAGGGGGTTGCGACTGTTACACAGTCGACCAAGCGCCCTCGGACCACCTCTCCGGCGCCGACTGAAAAGGCGTCGAAGCAGCCCAGGGCAGCCCCGTCAAAGCCGACCAAGCTCCTGCCGAACATGAAGGTGTCCATCCCCACCATATCAGGGTAATCATGCTGCTTGAGTCTTCTTGTTTTGTGCGAACATTATCTCTGGTTGGCGCTGGACTATCTTGCAAGGCTGAAGGTCGCCACATCTCGCATCGACTCAACGCTCTGGCCCGGGGAGACACTCCCGAACGACCTCGAGTCGCTAGTGGCTCGCTTGAACACAGTCCCGGGTCGAGTGCAGGAGTGGAAAAAGTCCTCGGCTCGGTGCGGTGCAGATGTTGCTCTGTGTCTGGCCCGAGTCCACTGCAAAGATGCGCGAGAAGACAAGCTGGCGGCCCTCCGGGTGGCCAACACCAAGAAACACGACTTCAGGTCCTTTATGGAAACTTTCATTGCTGCTGCCACTCGGATCGCAGATGGAATTGATCTTGATGAGTTTGTTGCACCTTCCAGCCCTCCACAGGAGGGGTAAAAAACTTCTTTTACGCTCGACGCTTTAAATTTGCCTCGGTATGCCGAGTGGAGTTGTAACCGATAAACTTTAACAGGCTTAGCGCCTGAGCACTTTCGGTTCCTTTAGGTATCGTTCCGAACTTGAATTTGATGTTTGAACATGATTGCTTTTGGCTTGAAATGTCTTTTGCAGGTTCAAAGCAAGACGCTCACCG
>NC_041383.1:176427243-176444548 GCF_002162155.2 Triticum dicoccoides
GGCTGCAGCTAAGCCCCCGAGTGAGAGGTTTGCTCTTCACTCGGTAGGATTTTTATATCTTAGGCGAGCACTGGGCTGCAGCTAAGCCCCCGAGTGAGAGGTTTGCTCTTCACTCGGTAGGATTTTTATATCTTAGGCGAGCACTGGGCTGCAGCTAAACCCCCGAGTGAGAGGTTTGCTCTTCACTCGGTAGGATTTTTATAACTTAGGCGAGTACTTGGACTGCAGCTAAGCCCCCGAGTGGAAGTCAGGCTTACCACTCGGTAGGATTTTATTTAATCTTAGGCGAAACGGATTCGCAGCTAAGCCTCCAAGTGGGAGTCTGGCTCAAAACTCGGTAAGGATTTTTACAAACTTAGGCGAAACGGATTCGCGGCTAAGTCACCCGCCGGGGGGAAATTTTTTATTGGACAAAAATAAAAAGTGACAAAAATTATGGAGGAACTATGTCACTATTATTTTGAAATCCATGAACTACAGGAGTACATTATTGCAACTCATCCGAGTGATAAACTTAAGTGTAAAATGGGCGGAGTAGTTCCGCGTTCCAAGCTCGGGGCTCGTCGATATTATGTTCGACGTTGTAAAGACGGTACGCCCCATTGTGGAGAACTTTGGTGACGATGAAGGGTCCTTCCCAAGAAGGAGCAAGCTTGTGTGGTTTCTTCTGATCCACTCGGAGGACTAAATCTCCTTCTTGGAAGGCTCGACCCCTCACATTTCTGGCGTGGAAACGACGCAAATCTTGTTGGTAGATGGTCGATCGGATCAGAGCCATCTCCCTTTCTTCCTCTAAAAGGTCGACTGCGTCCTGCCGCGCTTGTTCAGCTTCTGCTTCGTTGTAGATCTCAACTCGAGGAGCATTGTGGAGAAGATCACTCGGCAAGACTGCTTCAGCTCCGTAGACCAAGAAGAATGGAGTTCTTCCGGTCGATCGATTAGGTGTGGTCCGCAGTCCCCAAAGCACCGAGGGAAGTTTGTCGACCCATGCTCCAGCTGCATGCTTGAGATCACACATCAGTCGGGGTTTCAATCCCTTGAGAATCAGGCCATTGGCTCGCTCTGCTTGTCCATTCGTCTGCGGATGGGCGACTGAAGCGTAGTCGACTCGTGTGCCTTGAGAGTTGCAGAAATCCCTGAATTCCTCCGAGTCAAGTTCGACCCATTATCCGTAATGATGCTGTGCGGGACTCCATATCTGAATATCAGTTCCCTGATGAAGCTAACAACAGTACCGACGTCAAGGTTCTTGATTGGTTTAGCCTCAATCCACTTGGTGAACTTGTCGACTGCCACCAGTACGTGCGTGAAGCCACTTCGACCTGTTCTCAAAGGACCAACCATGTCCAACCCCCATACTGCAAAAGGCCAGACGAGTGGAATGGTCTTCAGAGCTGATGCAGGCTTGTGCGACATATACGAGTAGAACTGACATCCCTCGCCCTTATCCACTATTTCCTTTGCCATCTCATTCGCCTTTGGCCAGTAAAATCCGGCTCGGTATGCTTTGGCCACGATGGTCCGAGAGGACGCATGATGACCACAGGTCCCCGAGTGAATATCATTAAGGATGATTCGACCTTCGTCTGGTGTTATGCACTTCTGACCAACTCCAGTCGCACTTTCTCTATATAACTGTCCTTTGATTACGGTAAAGGCTTTAGATCGACGGACAATCTGTCGAGCCTCTTCCTCATCCTCCGGAAGCTCTTTTCTCAGGATATACGCGATATACGGAACTGTCCAGTCGGGAATGACCACCAAGACCTCCATGACCAAGTTGACCACTGCTGGGACTTCAATCTCAGTCGGATCTGTGGCACTCTTGGGCTGTGGAGCTTCTTCGGTGAAAGGATCTTCTTTGACTGATGGAGTGTGTATATGCTCCAAGAACACACCACTCGGAATGGCTCCTCTCTTAGAACCTATCTTTGCTAGATCATCAGCTGCTTGATTTTTCAGTCGGGGTATATGATGGAGCTCCAACCCCTCGAACTTCTTTTCCAGCTTCCTCACTGCACTGCAGTATCCAGTCATGGCTGGGCTTCTCACGTCCCACTCCTTCATCACTTGGTTGACCACTAAATCTGAATCGCCATAGACCATCAGGCGATGGACGCCAAGTGAAATGGCCATGCGCAATCCGTATAAGAGGGCCTCATACTCTGCCTCATTGTTGGAGGAATCAAAGTGAATCTGGAGCACATATCTGAGCTTATCTCCTCTGGGGGAAACCAGGACAACCCCAGCACCGGAACCATTCAACATCTTAGAGCCGTCAAAAAACATGGTCCAATGCTCCGAGTGAACTTCAGTCGGCTGCTGCTGTTCAATCCACTCGGCGAGGAAATCTGCTATTGCCTGGGACTTAATGGCTTTCTTTGCCTCAAACTTGATATCAAGGGGAAGAAGTTCAATCGCCCATTTCGCCACTCGACCAGTTGCATCTCTGTTGTGCAAAATTTCTGATAGTGGAGTGTCGCTGACGACTGTGATGGAATGATCAGAGAAATAATGAGCAACCTTCTTTGTGGTCATGTATATTCCATACACAAGCTTCTGATAATGAGGATATCTCTGCTTGGATGTAGTCAAGACTTCAGACAAATAATACACTGGGCGCTGAACTTGGAAAGCTTTTCCTTCTTCTTCCCGCTCGACCGTAAGCACTGTACTGACGACTTGTCCTGTGGCTGCGATATAAAGCAACAGAGGCTCTTTGCTGATTGGAGCAGCAAGCACCGGCTGGGTGGAGAGCAGAGCTTTTAGCTCGGCAAACGCTGCATCAGCTTCTGGAGTTCACTCGAACTTGTCTGCCTTCTTCATCAGTCGGTAAAGAGGCAATGCCTTTTCACCGAGTCGTGAGATGAATCGACTTAATGCGGCCATGCATCCAGTAAGCTTCTGGACATCGTGCACTCGCACAGGGCGTTTCATTCGGAGAATAGTGCCGATCTTTTCTGGATTAGCGTCGATCCCTCGCTCGGAAACGAGAAAACCGAGTAACTTGCCACCAGGAACTCCGAATGTGCACTTTGATGGATTGAGCTTGATATCATACCTTCTGAGGTTGGCAAATGTTTCGGCGAGGTCAGCGAGCAGGTCGGAACCTTTTCGTGACTTGATGACGATATCATCCATATACGCTTCCACATTCCGACTGATTTGAGTGAGTAGACACTTCTGAATCATTCGCATAAATGTGGCTCCGGCATTCTTGAGGCCGAATGGCATGGTGATATAGCAGAAGCACCCGAATGGAGTGATGAAAGCTGTTTTTACCTCGTCGGGTCCGTACAGACGGATCTGGTGGTACCCGGAGTAGGCGTCTAGAAAAGACAATCTCTCGCATCCCGCGGTCGAGTCAACAATTTGATCTATGCGAGGGAGAGGAAAATGATCTTTCGGGCAGGCCCGGTTGATGTGCTTGAAATCAATGCACATTCGGAGCGATTTGTCCTTCTTGGGAACCATGACGACATTAGCGAGCCACTCGGAGTCGTATATCTCTCGGATAAATCCTGCCGCCAACAGTCGAGCCACTTCCTCACCAATGGCTTTTCTCTTCTGGACGGCGGACCGCCGAAGATGCTCTTTGACTGGTTTTGCTGATGAGTCGACTCTTAGGCGATGCTCAGCCAGTCCCCTGGGAACACCTGGCATGTCAGCGGGCTTCCATGCAAAAATGTCCCAGTTCTCACGGGGGAACTGGATGAGCGCTTCTTCCTATTTCGGGTCAAGTGTTGTGGAGATGTGGGTCGGGGCTGCATCGGGGTCGGTCGGGTGAATGTGAACAGGCTTCGTCTCACCGGACGACTGAAATGCAGATTCTGTGGCGGGTTTCTTGGATCGCAGCAAATCACTCGGATCTGCATTTTGCTTGTATTCTTCAAACTCGACCGCTGTCACCTAGGAATCAGCAATCTTTGAGCCCTTCTGAAAGCACTCTTCTGCCTTTTTCCGGTCACCGGTGACAGTGATCACTCCTTTGGGGCCGGGCATCTTCAATTTGAGGTACATGTAACATGGTCGAGCCATGAACCGTGCATAAGCTGGTCTCCCCAAAATGGCATGATATGCACTCTGAAAATCCACGACCTCAAACGTCAACTTCTCTTTGCGAAAATGTTTCGAACCACCAAACACCACGTCCAGAGCTATTTGGCCGAGTGACTCGGCTTTCTTCCCTGGTATAACTCCATGAAAGCTCATGTTACTGGTGCTCAGTCGGGACATCGGAATGCCCATTCCTTTCAGTGTGTCTGCATACAACAAATTCAGCCCGCTACCACCGTCCATCAGCACTTTTGTCAGTCGAGTGCCTTCGACAACTGGATCGACCACCAGAGCTTGCCTCCCAAGGGTGGCAATATGAGTCGGATGATCAGATTGGTCGAATGTGATGGGTGTTTGGGACCATCTCAGATAATTTGCTTTTGCTGGGGTAACCATGTTCACCTCGCGGTTAATGACTTTCAATCGACTCTTGCTTTCCACATCTGCAAAGATCATCAGAGTGGAGTTGACATGCGGATATCCTTCCTCACTGTCCTCCTTGTCTTCGGCCTTGTCCGACTCCTTTTCCTTGTCTTTAGACTGTTTTCCTTGAAAATGCTGGATCAGGAGTCGACATTGGCGAGTGGTATACTTTGGGTAAATGATATTCCCCTCTTCGTCTTTCTTCGTGTGGATATGACACGGCATATCCATCACGTCGTTCCCTTCTTTATCCTTTACCTTCTTAGGGTTCCATGATCCTTTTGATTTCCCTTTAAACTTTCCATGAGCCACGGCTAGAGCCTCTCAAGGAGCTGCCGGTTCAGCCTTCCGCTTCTGTTTCCGACTGGTGTTTCCCTTCTCCGACTGGCTCGGCTTGTGCTTGCCGCTTCGGAGTCGGTCTTCTTCTTCACCGTTGGCGTACTTGGTAGCAATTTCCGTCATCCGACTCAAGGTCATGTCTCCGGTTCGACCAAATTTCAAACTCAATTCTCTGTTCTTGACACCATCCTTGAAGGCGCAGACTGCCTGATGATCAGACACATTCTCCACAGTATGGTGCAAAGTGATCCATCTCTGAATATACTCCCTGAGAGTCTCATTGGTCTTCTGCACGCAGACTTGTAGCTCCGTCAATCCAGCCGGTCGCTTGCAAGTTCCTTCAAACGTTCTGATGAACACTCGGGACAGATCTTCCCAAGTGTAAATGCTGCTAGGAGGTAACTGATTCAACCACGCTCTGGCAGAACCTTCTAACATGAGGGGCAAATGCTTCATGGCCACCTCGTCATTCCCACCACCAATCTGAACTGCCACTCGGTAGTCCTCAAGCCAAGTTTCAGGCTTAGACTCACCGGTGAACTTGCTGACTCCTGTTGCCAACCTGAAATTGGGAGGAATCACTGCGGCTCTGATAGCTCTGCTGAAACATTCCGGACCAGAAACGTGCACTCGACTGCTCGTGGGCGCATCTCTGTCAAGTCCACCTCGATGGGCTCTGTTCCGGTCGACCAAGCCTTGCACGATAATGGATCGCGCGTCGAAGCCTGGTTCTCTGGGGTCGACTGGAACTCTTCGCCCCGCACTGAGCTGACGTCTGTCATCTTGCTGCCGAGGAGCGTAAGACCCACCCCTCGGAGGGGAAGTGGGCACTCGACGCCTATCATGTCGGTCGTGTCGGTCTCCATATTGGTCTCGCCGATTCTCGCGCCCTTCACGCCGCGGAGGCGATCTGGGACTGTGAGCCGACTGAACCGTATTCGCAGCGACGGATCGACTGTGAATTCTGTTGTGCGACTGCGACACGACTGAATTCTGATCTCCTGCTGCCCAGAGCAGATCCCTGATCTGCATCAAGCCTCTGCCAGCTTCCGACTGAGAGGGCTGAATGGACTCTGCTATACGGGTCGCAGCTGCTAAATTCTGGATTGGGGTTCGATATACCTGAGTCGGCGGGAAGAGTTGACGTCGATTGGCGTCGGGAACTCGTTGCCACGCGCGCTCGTCGAGTGCTCGCTGAAGATTCTCCAGGCGAGCGCGTTCGGCCAAATTGGCCAAACGTGCCTCCTCCAAGGCGCGAGCCTCGGGGGTTTCTCCTGCGATGGGAGTATGCAGGGCATCCATGTTCCTGCGGCGAAGTTCCTCTCTTTGTAGAGAGTCGAGTGGCTCGGGCTGGTACTCTTCATGGTCTCGTGCGGGGTCGCCTCCGTCGCCTGCCCCACCATCACGGGCGAAGCCAGGGGGGCTGCGAGGCCCGTCGACCATCAGGATTTCCGCCGCCGGATCACTGCTATCGCATTCGGATGCAGTCTCTACGGAGCCAGTCGACAGATCGAACAGGCCGTAGAGAGATTCGTCGGGCTTGATTGCCGCAACTTGGGTGGTGGCCGTCTGGGGAGCCACCGCGTGTCTCACCCACCGCTGAAGCCTCGACCGACCCAAGCGCTTGCGCTGGCGGGAGACCGGGAGGGTGGTTAATAGGGGAGTCGACCGATATGGGGTCGACGGTTGCCGCAGCAGAACGCCGCGGACACATGCGCGAAAATGCGTCGCACCGCGGACGGGGAGCGCATCGACGTCGAGTGGAGCCTCCTGGAGCCAGGCGGAGTCATCGGCGACGAAGGTGAGAGCACCGAGACGAATCTCTCGACCCTCGACCAAAACTCCAGCCGCTACCATGATGAAAGTACTCGGAAGAATCGCAACTTCTCCACAAAATCGCTAAAACACCGGCCCCACGATGGGCGCCAACTGTCGTGGATCTAAGTCTGACAGTAGAGTGGGGGTAGGTATGGAGAGGCAAGGTCCTAGCTATGGAGAGGTTGTAAGCACAAGAGATGTACGAGTTCAGGCCCTTCTCGGAGGAAGTAAAAGCCCTACGTCTCGGAGCCCGGAGGCGGTCGAGTGGATTATGTGTATATGGATTACAGGGTGCCGAACCCCTCTGCCTGTGGAGGGGTGTGGCTTATATAGAGTGCGCCAGGACCCCAGCCAACCCACGTAATGAAGGGTTTAAGGTACATTAAGTCCGGGGCGTTACTGGTAACGCCCCACATAAAGTGTCTTTACTATCATAAAGTCTACTTAATTACAGACCGTTGCAGTGCAGAGTGCCTCTTGACCTTCTGGTGGTCGAGTGAGTCTTCGTGGTCGAGTCCTTCAAGTCAGTCGAGTGAGTCCCTCGTAGGTCGACTGGAAGGTGATCTCTTCTAAGGGTGTCCTTGGGCAGGGTACTTAGATCAGGTCTGTGACCCTACCCTAGGTACATGATTCCATCACCGCCCCCTCCGCCCTCCTTCTCCGGCCAAGTCCTCCACTGGCAGCCTCCTCCCACCGCCCTCCTTCCCCTCCTCCTCTCTCCTCCCTCCTCCCAGCCCATCCTCCCTCCTCCCACCGCCCTCCTCCCCCTCCTCCTCCCTCCTCCCTCCTCCCTCCATATCTCCTAAACCCTAAATTATTTTTTACTGTTCTTGTATAATGTAGTTTTTTTACTGTTTTTTAGTAAGTGTTTAATAGAAATAGTTTATTTAGGAAGTGGTTAATAGAACTAGTTTATTTATAGTAAGTGCTTAATAGAACTAGTTTATTTATAGTAAGTGCATAATAGAACTAATTTATTTATAGTAAGTTTTTTTTGACAGAAAGACTGTAAGGGAACCCCCTACAGTATAATTGGTGCAACAAACCCAAATTGTAAGTACCATGCCTTGAACCTGGGTGGGTGGGAAGGCATCAGCCCCTTCCCACCACTAGGCTATGCCTTAGTCTGCTATTTATAGTAAGTGCTTAATAGACTAGTGAATAGGATTTTTGAATATAAAAAAAATTAGTAATAGAAAATTTTAGTAATATAATTTTTTAGGTATAGAAAATTTTCAATTATAGAAATCTCTTGGAAGGCTATATGAGAAATTTTTAGGTATCAAATTTACTAATAAAAATTTTTAGTAAGAAAATTTAGGTATAGAATTTTTTTGTAATTTTGTTTTTCAATATAGAAATGTATTGGAAAATTTAATTATTTTTATGTCATTATCACTTTGTCATCAAAGAATGCTATATGAGATTTGATTATCTAACATTTTACTTTGTGGAATATGCAGGCTTTGCAGAGTCGTGTCTCCTTGGACTGATCGTCATCCGAGCTACCTCTACTTCCTCTATACACCCGAGTCGGTGAGCTACAAGTCCATCTCCTCCTTCTCTACTCCTCGGTGTTGAATAGAGTAGAACATCGTTGTATGTGTATGGACAACTTTGTATCGCAGGGAAAATCTGAGTGGCCTATGTTCTGCCGGAGTGTTGATTCATTTCCGTTTCGGCAAATTTCAGGTACTCGATATGTCCTATTTTAGCAAAGGTCATGCTGATTTTTTTTGTGAATTTAAGCATGACTTGTGCTAGAATATATGAGAGAGGAAGAGTGCCGACTATTGTCGTGGGGGTCGCTTCTCCTTCTTCTCTTTGTGCTAGACCTTTGTTATGAACTAGGGGAAGAAGGAGTAGCGACCATCATCGACGGTCAAACAATCGGTGAGGGAGTGTCCACCATATATAAGAGAAGAAGAACGCCTACTGTTATCGTGGGGGTCGCTTCTGCTTCTTTTCCTTGTGCTAGATATTTGTAATGCACTAGGGAAAGGAGGAGTAACGACCATCACCAACGGTCGCAATATCAGAGAGGGAGTGCCCACCATATATGTGAGATGAGAGTTTAGGAAGGAAGACTCGACAGACCTAAACTCAACCCGTTGCATATTGAGTAATAGTGATCTTTGTGTTGAGTTTCCTGGTAGTTTCCTTCGATCGATTTTCAATTGATGTTTCAACTATGAACATAGGAAATGTCTGACGATGAAAGGAAATTCGTTATGTGCGAATACTGCGAAGACGAGTGTGGTCTGTGTGACATGCCTCACCTAGTTGGTGGTAGACGCTTCAACATCATGCTGGATGAGACCTTCGAAGTGGATGCAGTAAGTCACAACAACAAGTCTTTTTTCGTAATTAAGCATGAAATTCTGCTTTGTTTGCTTTAATTTATAATTTTAAATTTTTACAATTCTACTAACGTATCCCCTGCCATGCAAGAATGTATGTCTTGGATAAGATTGGTTTCATTACTATGGAAAGTATGAAGGTAAAGAGAGTTCACTTGAGGACCGAGCATGGTTATAGTTTTGTCGTAAAATTATACAATGCGGACACCTAGTCCTATTTTGAATGCAAAAATTGGAGAGCACTATGCAAGGCTTATGCATTTGAGCCTAATATGCTTATCACCTTTGATATTCGTCTGAAAGATGAAATTGAAGGTATATCGACATCTTGGTCGATGTGCAGACGCCTCCAGTTCTACCATTACGTGAGTTTCTCAACCATATTTATTAAGTAATTTATATTGTTTATTTAAAAATAGTTGACCACTAATTTCTGTTGACAGCTTCCATTCAAGCAAACGTATCCAGCGCTTGGTAGACATCACCTACTACTGTCCCGGGGCTGAACTAAACTGCGAGTACGTAAGTCATTATGTTCCATGGCTTGAGGATCTTGATACTGTCACGACATGTTATTTTCGTTGACTTAGAAATATTAGTACTCAAGACGTGCAACCACTAGTGTGCGTATTGAACTACAGTCACATCTATTTAGGAAAGATGGTAACATTTTTACTATTTATCTTCAGTGCATCTGTTGCATAAATTATTTTAGGGACATTTACATTTGTGCCCCTAACTCGAACCCACTACTCAAATTTGCCCCCAATTTCGAAGCATACTCAAATTTGCCCCTCCGCCGTTAGTTACACTTATAGAAATACCCTTCCGTGTCGTTACCGTTCAGTCAAAGCTCTTTGACCGTTTTCTGGGCGTTTGTTTGACATTTTTGCCCGTAAAAAACAGAAATAGAAAGAGATGAGAGAGAGCGCCTTTACCTTTTGGCCCAGGACAGCCCAGCCATCTCAGCCCGCTGACTAGTCTTCTTCTTCCTCCCTCGATACCGAGGGCATGTCGCCGCGTGTGATGGAATCATGTACCTAGGGTAGGGTCACAGACCTGATCTAAGTACCCTGCCCAAGGACACCCTTAGAAGAGATCACCTTCCAGTCGACCTACGAGGGACTCACTCGACTGACTTGAAGGACTCGACCACGAAGACTCACTCGACCACCAGAAGGTCAAGAGGCACTCTGCACTGCAACGGTCTGTAATTAAGTAGACTTTATGATAGTAAAGACACTTTATGTGGGGCGTTACCAGTAACGCCCCGAACTTAATGTACCTTAAACCCTTCATTACGTGGGTTGGCTGGGGTCCTGGCGCACTCTATATAAGCCACCCCCCTCCACAGCCAGAAGGGTTCGGCACCCTGTAATCCATATACACATAATCCACTCGACCGCCTCCGGGCTCCGAGACGTAGGGCTTTTACTTCCTCCGAGAAGGGCCTGAACTCGTACATCTCTTGTGCTTACAACCTCTCCATAGCTAGGACCTTGCCTCTCCATACCTACCCCCCACTCTACTGTCAGACTTAGATCCACGACAGTTGGAGCCCACCGTGGGGCCGGTGTTTTAGCGATTTTGTGGAGAAGTTGCGATTCTTCCGAGTACTTTCATCATGGTAGCTGCTGGAGTTTTGGTCGAGGGTCGAGAGATTCGTCTCGGTGCTCTCACCTTCGTCGCCGACGACTCCGCCTGGCTCCAGGAGGCTCCACTCGATGTCGATGCGCTCCCCGTCCGCGGTGCGACGCATTTTCGCGCATGTGTCCGCGGCGTTCTGCTGCGGCAACCGTCGACCCCATATCGGTCGACTCCCCTATCGACCACCCTCCCAGTCTCCCGCCAGCGCAAGCGCTCGGGTCGGTCGAGGCTTCAGCGGTGGGTGAGACACGCGGTGGCTCGCCAGACGGCCACCACCCAAGTTGCGGCAATCGAGCCCGACGAATCTCTCTGCGGCCTGTTCGATCTGTCGACTGGCTCCATAGAGACTGCATCCGAATGCGATAGCAGTGATCCAGCGGCGGAAATCCTGATGGTCGACGGGCCTCGCAGCCCCCCTGGCTTCGCCCGTGATGGTGGGGCAGGCGACGGAGGCGACCCCGCACGAGACCACGAAGAGTACCAGCCCGAGCCACTCGACTCTCTGCAAAGAGAGGAACTTCGCCGCAGGAACATGGATGCCCTGCATACTCCCATCGCAGGAGAAACCCCCGAGGCTCGCGCCTTGGAGGAGGCACGTTTGGCCAATTTGGCCGAACGCGCTCGCCTGGAGAATCTTCAGCGAGCACTCGACGAGCGCGCGCGGCAACGAGTTCCCGACGCCAATCGACGTCAACTCTTCCCGCCGACTCAGGTATATCGAACCCCAATCCAGAATTTAGCAGCTGCGACCCGTATAGCAGAGTCCATTCAGCTCTCTCAGTCGGAAGCTGGCAGAGGCTTGATGCAGATCAGGGATCTGCTCCGGGCAGCAGGAGATCAGAATTTAGTCGTGTCGCAGTCGCGCAACAGAATTCACAGTCGATCCGTCGCTGCGAATACGGTTCAGTCGGCTCACAGTCCCAGATCGCCTCCGCGGCATGAAGGGCGCGAGAATCGACGAGACCAATATGGAGACCGACACGACCGAGATGATAGGCGTCGAGTGCCCACTTCCCCTCCGAGGGGTGGGTCTTACGCTCCTCGGCAGCAAGATGACAGACGTCAGCTCAGTGCGGGGCGAAGAGTTCCAGTCGACCCCAGAGAACCAGGCTTCGACGCGCGATCCATTATCGTGCAAGGCTTGGTCGACCGGAACAGAGCCCATCGAGGTGGACTCGACAGAGATGCGCCCACGAGCAGTCGAGTGCACATTTCTGGTCCGGAATGTTTCAGCAGAGCTATCAGAGCCGCAGTGATTCCTCCCAATTTCAGGTTGGCAACAGGAGTCAGCAAGTTCACCGGTGAGTCTAAGCCTGAAACTTGGCTTGAGGACTACCGAGTGGCAGTTCAGATTGGTGGTGGGAATGACGAGGTGGCCATGAAACATTTGCCCCTCATGTTAGAAGGTTCTGCCAGAGCGTGGTTGAATCAGTTACCTCCTAGCAGCATTTACACTTGGGAAGATCTGTCCCGAGTGTTCGTCAGAACGTTTGAAGGAACTTGCAAGCGACCGGCTGGATTGACGGAGCTGCAAGTCTGCGTGCAGAAGACCAATGAGACTCTCAGGGAGTATATTCAGAGATGGATCACTTTGCACCATACTGTGGAGAATGTGTCTGATCATCAGGCAGTCTGTGCCTTCAAGGATGGTGTCAAGAACAGAGAATTGAGTTTGAAATTTGGTCGAACCGGAGACATGACCTTGAGTCGGATGATGGAAATTGCTACCAAGTACGCCAACGGTGAAGAAGAAGACCGACTCCAAAGCGGCAAGCACAAGTCGAGCCAGTCGGAGAAGGGAAACACCAGTCGGAAACAGAAGCGGAAGGCTGAACCGGCAGCTCCTGGAGAGGCTCTGGCCGTGGCTCATGGAAAGTTTACAGGGAAACCAAAAGGATCCTGGAACCCTAAGAAGGTAAAGGATAAAGAAGGGAATGCCGTGATGGATATGCCGTGTCACATCCACACGAAGAAAGACGAAGAGGGGAATATCATTTACCCAAAGCATACCACTCGCCAATGTCGACTCCTGATCCAGCAGTTTCAAGGAAAACAGTCTAAAGACAAGGAAAAGGAGTCGGACAAGGCCGAAGACAAGGAGGACAGTGAGGAAGGATATCCGCATGTCAACTCCACTCTGATGATCTTTGCAGATGTGGAAAGCAAGAGTCGATTGAAAGTCATTAACCGCGAGGTGAACATGGTTACCCCAGCAAAAGCAAATTATCTGAGATGGTCCCAAACACCCATCACATTCGACCAATCTGATCATCCGACTCATATTGCCACCCTTGGGAGGCAAGCTCTGGTGGTCGATCCAGTTGTCGAAGGCACTCGACTGACAAAAGTGCTGATGGACGGTGGTAGCGGGCTGAATTTGTTGTATGCAGACACACTGAAAGGAATGGGCATTCCGATGTCCCGACTGAGCACCAGTAACATGAGCTTTCATGGAGTTATACCAGGGAAGAAAGCCGAGTCACTCGGCCAAATAGCTCTGGACGTGGTGTTTGGTGGTTCGAAACATTTTCGCAAAGAGAAGTTGACGTTTGAGGTCGTGGATTTTCAGAGTGCATATCATGCCATTTTGGGGAGACCAGCTGATGCACGGTTCATGGCTCGACCATGTTACGTGTACCTCAAATTGAAGATGCCCGGCCCCAAAGGAGTGATCACTGTCACCGGTGATCGGAAAAAGGCAGAAGAGTGCTTTCAGAAGGGCTCAAAGATTGTTGATTCCCAGGTGACAGCGGTTGAGTTTGAAGAATACAAGCAAAACGCAGATCCGAGTGATTTGCTGCGATCCAAGAAACCCGCCACAGAATCTGCATTTCAGTCGTCCGGTGAGACGAAGCCTGTTCACATTCACCTGACCGACCCCGATGCAGCCCCGACCCACATCTCCACAACACTCAACCCGAAATAGGAAGAAGTGCTCATCCAGTTCCTCCGTGAGAACTGGGACATTTTTGCATGGAAGCCCGCTGACATGCCAGGTGTTCCCAGGGGACTGGCTGAGCATCGCCTAAGAGTCGACTCATCAGCAAAACCAGTCAAAGAGCATCTTCGGCGGTCCGCCGTCCAGAAGAGAAAAGCCATTGGTGAGGAAGTGGCTCGACTGTTGGCGGCAGGATTTATCCGAGAGATATACGACTCCGAGTGGCTCGCTAATGTCGTCATGGTTCCCAAGAAGGACAAATCGCTCCGAATGTGCATTGATTTCAAGCACATCAACCGGGCCTGCCCGAAAGATCATTTTCCTCTCCCTCGCATAGATCAAATTGTTGACTCGACCGTGGGATGCGAGAGATTGTCTTTTCTAGACGCCTACTCCGGGTACCACCAGATCCGTCTGTACGGACCCGACGAGGTAAAAACAGCTTTCATCACTCCATTCGGGTGCTTCTGCTATATCACCATGCCATTCGGCCTCAAGAATGCCGGAGCCACATTTATGCGAATGATTCAGAAGTGTCTACTCACTCAAATCAGTCGGAATGTGGAAGCGTATATGGATGATATCGTCGTCAAGTCACGAAAAGGTTCCGACCTGCTCGCTGACCTCGCCGAAACATTTGCCAACCTCAGAAGGTATGATATCAAGCTCAATCCATCAAAGTGCACATTCGGAGTTCCTGGTGGCAAGTTACTCGGGTTTCTCGTTTCTGAGCGAGGGATCGACGCTAATCCAGAAAAGATCGGCACTATTCTCCGAATGAAACGCCCTGTGCGAGTGCACGATGTCCAGAAGCTTATTGGATGCTTGGCCGCATTAAGTCAGTTCATCTCACGACTCGGTGAAAAGGCATTGCCTCTTTACCGACTGATGAAGAAGGCAGACAAGTTCAAGTGGACTCCAGAAGCTGATGCAGCGTTTGCCGAGCTAAAAGCTCTGCTCTCCACCCAGCCGGTGCTTGCTGCTCCAATCAGCAAAGAGCCTATGTTGCTTTATATCGCAGCCACAGGACAAGTCGTCCGTAAAGTGCTTACGGTCGAGCGGGAAGAAGAAGGAAAAGCTTTCAAAGTTCAGCGCCCAGTGTATTATTTGTCTGAAGTCTTGACTCCATCCAAGGAGAGATATCCTCATTATCAGAAGCTTGTGTATGGAATATACATGACCACAAAGAAGGTTGCTCATTATTTCTCTGATCATTCCATCACAGTCGTCAGCAACGCTCCACTATCAGAGATTTTGCACAACAGAGATGCAACTGGTCGAGTGGCGAAATGGGCGATTGAACTTCTTCCCCTTGATATCAAGTTTGAGGCAAAGAAAGCCATTAAGTCCCAGGCAATAGCAGATTTCCTCGCCAAGTGGATTGAACAGTAGCAGCCGACTGAAGTTCACTCGGAGCATTGGACCATGTTTTTTGATGGCTCTAAGATGTTGAATGGTTCCGGTGCTGGGGTTGTCCTGGTTTCCCCCAGAGGAGATAAGCTCAGATATGTGCTCCAGATTCACTTTGATTCCTCCAACAATGAGGCAGAGTATGAGGCCCTCTTATACGGATTGCGCATGGCCATTTCACTCGGCGTCCGTCGCCTGATGGTCTATGGCGATTCAGATTTAGTGGTCAACCAAGTGATGAAGGAGTGGGACGTGAGAAGCCCAGCCATGACTGGATACTGCAGTGCAGTGAGGAAGCTGGAAAAGAAGTTCGAGGGGTTGGAGCTCCATCATATACCCCGACTGAAAAATCAAGCAGCTGATGATCTAGCAAAGATAGGTTCCAAGAGAGGAGCCATTCCGAGTGGTGTGTTCTTGGAGCATATACACACTCCGTCAGTCAAAGAAGATCCTTTCACCGAAGAAGCTCCACAGCCCAAGAGTGCCACAGATCCGACTGAGATTGAAGTCCCAGCAGTGGTCGACTTGGTCATGGAGGTCTTGGTGGTCATTCCCGACTGGATAGTTCCGTATATCGCGTATATCATGAGAAAAGAGCTTCCGGAGGATGAGGAAGAGGCTCGACAGATTGTCCGTCGATCTAAAGCCTTTACCGTAATCAAAGGACAGTTATATAGAGAAAGCGCGACTGGAGTTGGTCAGAAGTGCATAACACCAGATGAAGGTCGAATCATCCTTAATGATATTCACTCGGGGACCTGTGGTCATCATGCGTCCTCTCGGACCATCGTGGCCAAAGCATACCGAGCCGGATTTTACTGGCCAAAGGCGAATGAGATGGCAAAGGAAATAGTGGATAAGTGCGAGGGATGTCAGTTCTACTCGTATATGTCGCACAAGCCTGCATCAGCTCTGAAGACCATTCCACTCGTCTGGCCTTTCGCAGTATGGGGGTTGGACATGGTTGGTCCTTTGAGAACAGGTCGAAGTGGCTTCACGCACGTACTGCTGGCAGTCGACAAGTTCACCAAGTGGATTGAGGCTAAACCAATCAAGAACCTTGACGCCGGTACTGTTGTTAGCTTCATCAGGGAACTGATATTCAGATATGGAGTCCCACACAGCATCATTACGGATAATGGGTCGAACTTTGACTCGGAGGAATTCAGGGATTTCTGCAACTCTCAAGGCACACGAGTCGACTACGCTTCAGTTGCCCATCCGCAGACGAATGGACAAGCAGAGCGAGCCAATGGCCTGATTCTCAAGGGATTGAAACCCCGGCTGATGCGTGATCTCAAGCATGCAGCTGGAGCGTGGGTCGACGAACTTCCCTCGGTGCTTTGGGGACTGCGGACCACACCTAATCGATCGACCGGAAGAACTCCATTCTTCTTGGTCTACGGAGCTGAAGCAGTCTTGCCGAGTGATCTTCTCCACAATGCTCCTCGAGTTGAGATCTACAACGAAGCAGAAGCTGAACAAGCGCGGCAGGACGCAGTCGACCTTTTAGAGGAAGAAAGGGAGATGGCTCTGATCCGATCGACCATCTACCAACAAGATTTGCGTCGTTTCCACGCCAGAAATGTGAGGGGTCGAGCCTTCCAAGAAGGATATTTAGTCCTCCGAGTGGATTAGAAGAAACCACACAAGCTTGCTCCTTCTTGGGAAGGACCCTTCATCGTCACCAAAGTTCTCCACAACGGGGCGTACCGTCTTTACAACGTCGAACATTATATCGACGAGCCCCGAGCTTGGAACGCGGAACTACTCCGCCCATTTTACACTTAAGTTTATCACTCGGATGAGTTGCAATAAAGTACTCCTGTAGTTCATGAATTTCAAAATAATAGTGTCATAGTTCCTCCATAATTTTTGTCACTTTTTATTTTTGTCCAATAAAAATTTTCCCCCCAGCGGGTGCCTTAGCCGCGAATCCGTTTCGCCTAAGTTTGTAAAAATCCTTACCGAGTGGTGAGCCAGACTCCCACTCGGAGGCTTAGCTGCGAATCCGTTTCGCCTAAGATTAAATAAAATCCTACCGAGTGGTAAGCCTGACTTCCACTCGGGGGCTTAGCTGCAGTCCAAGTACTCGCCTAAGTTATAAAAACCCTACCGAGTGGTAAGCCAGACTTCCACTCGGAGGCTTAGCTGCAGTCCAAGTACTCGCCTAAGTTATCAAAACCCTACCGAGTGGTAAGCCAGACTTCCACTCGGAGGCTTAGCTACAGTCCAAGTACTCGCCTAAGTTATCAAAATCCTACCGAGTGGTAAGCCAGACTTCCACTCGGAGGCTTAGCTGCAGTCCAAGTAC
>NC_041383.1:176446310-176472836 GCF_002162155.2 Triticum dicoccoides
CGAGTGAAGAGCAAACCTCTCACTCGGGGGCTTAGCTGCAGCCCAGTGCTCGCCTAAGATATAAAAATCCTACCGAGTGAAGAGCAAACCTCTCACTCGGGGGCTTAGCTGCAGCCCAGTGGTCGCCTAAGATGTAAAAATCCTACCGAGTGAAGAGCAAACCTCTCACTCGGGGGCTTAGCTGCAGCCCAGTGCTCGCCTAAGATATAAAAATCCTACCGAGTGAAGAGCAAACCTCTCACTCAGAGGCTTAGCTGCAGCCCAGTGCTCGCCTAAGTGGATTAAGGAATAAGTCGACTGCGGTGAGCGTCTTGCTTTGAACCTGCAAAAGACATTTCAAGCCAAAAGCAATCATGTTCAAACATCAAATTCAAGTTCGGAACGATACCTAAAGGAACCGAAAGTTCTCAGGCGCTAAGCCTGTTAAAGTTTATCGGTTACAACTCCACTCGGCATACCGAGGCAAATTTAAAGCGTCGAGCGTAAAAGAAGTTTTTTACCCCTCCTGTGGAGGGCTGGAAGGTGCAACAAACTCATCAAGATCAATTCCATCTGCGATCCGAGTGACAGCAGCAATGACAGTTTCCATAAAGGACCTGAAGTCGTGTTTCTTGGTGTTGGCCACCCGGAGGGCCGCCAGCTTGTCTTCTCGCGCATCTTTGCAGTGGACTCGGGCCAGACATAGAGCAACATCTGCACTGCACCGAGCCGAGGACTTTTTCCACTCCTGCACTCGACCCGGGACCGTGTTCAAGCGAGCCACCAGCGACTCGAGGTCGTTCGGGAGTGTCTTCCCGGGCCAGAGCGTTGAGTCGATGCGAGATGTGGCGACCTTCAGCCTTGCAAGATAGTCCACGACAGCTGCAACACGGGACTCCAGTCGGAAAACATTCATGGCAACTTCGTCGTTCATCGGAGAATTGACGGGGTCAAGGTTTGGTTCCAGCCGGCTAGTCTCTTCTTCAAAGTCTTGACAAAATTCTGCAAGGGCGATCACCGAGTCAAGGCAATAGTCGAATGGAAAAATCACAGTTGAAAATGATTGTTGAGCATAAAGGTTTACCTTCAAGCATAAGGAACAGCTTCTTGGCAAGACCATTCAGGAAGGCCTCCAGATCATTTTTCTTCCCAAGAGCAGCTTTCAGATTGGTATTTTCTTGTTCAAGCTTGGTGACTGAAGCTAACTTCTCGTCAGCAAGCTTGATCTTTTCAGCTAGTTCAAGGTCTTTTTTCTGTTGGGCCTCCTTCACCTTACCTGCAAGTTACAGCAAGATCAGATTTTGAAACAAATAAAGGGAAAAAGCAGTCGTCGAGGTCTCACCAAACATACCTTTGGTCTCCTCCTTTGCCTTCGTCAGATTCTCCTGAGCCAGCTTCAAATCCAGCTCGAGTTGAATGTGCTTGTTTTCCAGCTCAGTGTAGCGAGCCGCAAGGTCACAGGATCTCTGCGAAGAATCAATCGACTAAATGTCAAAGATAATTCACTTCCGAGTGGAACAGGAAAAATCATGTGTTTCTAAGACTACAGCCGAATACAAGCATTCGACCGTAGTCTCGGGGACTACACCCAGTGGGTGCACTCAGCGTGCCCCCACTAATCCTATTGAAGACAGAGTCGACCAGTCGACCTCAAAAAAAACAAGATGTATTCTTTAAGACTGTAATCGACTGCAAGCAGTCGACCACAGTCTCGGGGACTACACCCAGTGGGTGCACTCAGCGTGCCCCCACCGGTTTGCGAAATCCAGTCGCCATAGTCGAATGATGGAAAGACTGAACTTATAAAGCCTAAGGCCGACTGCCAGCAGTCGACCTTAGCCTTGGGGACTACACCCAGTGGGTGCACTCAGCGTGCCCCCACCGGTTTGCGAAACCCATTCGCCATAGTCGAATGACGGAAAGACTGAACTTATAAGCCTAAGGCCGACTGCCAGCAGTCGACCTTAGCCTTGGGGACTACACCCAGCGGGTGCACTCAGCGTGCCCCCGCTATCACGGAGTTTAAATCGACACACCCAGTGGGTGATTACTATAAATTCTGGAAAGAAAACAAGCGGTGGTCGACTGACCTGAACATTGCTTTGAAGGGCGGAACTGGCGTCGTAAGCTGCGTGGCTCGCATCCCGGATGGTCTTCAACTGCTCCATCATGATCCCTGCCTGGCGTATCGCCTCCTTCGCGACGCCAGCTTGGTCCTCTGGGACGTGGTGCGTCGTGAAGAGGGAGGGTTGCAGAGCACTCGTCAGTGGATCTGCGAAGGACACAGTGTGTCGAGTGGTGTTCTCCTCCTCCGCGACCAGAGTCTCAGGCACCGTCACATCCTGGGACACCCTACCGGCAGACGCTTTCCTACTCCTTCTGGGCTTCAGCGGTTCCTGATCTTCATCATCATCAGGGAGAGTGATAACAACATTGGATGGAGCTACAGAAAAGAATCAGAATTAGAGATCATGAGTCAGTCGACTAGAAACAGTGTTAAGAGTATAGTACCAGGTTTTGAGGTTGTTGCGTCCTCCATCTCATGGTCGTCAGCCCGGGCTGAGGTCTCAGAAGTAGCAGCACTGCAACTCCAAAGAATCAGTCGACTAACTCCAGCGCCAACCAGAGATAATGTTCGCACAAAACAAGAAGACTCAAGCAGCATGATTACCCTGATATGGTGGGGATGGACACCTTCATCTTCGGCAGGAGCTTGGTCGGCTTTGACGGGGCCGCCCTGGGCTGCTTCGACGCCTTTTCAGTCGGCGCCGGAGAGGTGGTCCGAGGGCGCTTGGTCGACTGTGTAACAGTCGCAACCCCCTTGCCACGTTCAGTCGCAGGGTCATGGACAAGTTTCGACCGCCTTTCCGAGCGCGGTGGTGCGACCTCCTCCTCCTCCTCTTCTTCGTCCTCATCATCATCATCATCATCTTCATCGTCATCATCATCATCATCATCCTCAGCAGCGTCCGAGTCCCACTCCTCCTCCTGGCTCTCGCCCCCGCTTGCTTTTCCCTCCTCAGTCGGAGCCTGTGCTCCATTGGGCATCGAGTACAGCTCAGTGAGGGCCTGATAGACATCAAGACAAAGATCAGTCGACCGATCGGCAGAGAAAACAGAAATAAATGTGACAAGAATACAATGGGAAGTGGAGCAGACATACCTTGTTTGGATCACTTTGGTGGTCGAGCGGAGGAATCCTTCTGGCTCCGCGAGGGTTATCCTTGTTCCCAGTAACAGCGGCCATCCACCTTTCCAGAGTGGCATCGTCGACTGCTTCTGGATTGACCCGAGTCACATCCTCAGTCCCGCAGTACAACCACATGCAATGGCTCCGGAACTGAAGAGGCTGGATACGACGCCTAAGAAAAACCTCCAGGAGATCCATACCCGTCACTCCCTCCCGAACCAACTGAACTACACGCTCCATCAGCATCTTCACGTCAGCTTTCTCCTCCGGAATCACCTTCAGAGAGGAGGGCTTGCTCACTCGGCCCATGGTGAACTGAGGGAGTCCACTCGACTGCCCCGGCGTCGACTGATCCTGGCAGTAGAACCAGGTCGACTGCCAGCCTCTGACCGACTCGGGAAATGTCATGGCTGGGAAGGTGCTCTTGTTCCTCACCTGGATCCCCAGACCCCCACACATTTGGACAACTCGGGTTTTTTCATCGCCTGGGCTCGCCTTCTTCACGGTCTGAGAACGACACGTGAATATGTGCTTGAACAAACCCCAATGCGGTCGACAACCCAGGAAACTCTCACACATGGACACAAACGCGACAAGATAGGCGATAGAATTCGGGGTGAAGTGGTGGAGTTGCGCTCCAAAGAAGTTCAAGAAACCACGGAAGAAAACGCTCGGCGGCAAAGAAAATCCACGGTCGACATGGGTAGCCAGAAGCACGCACTCACCCTCTTCCGGCTGGGGCTGCCACTCTTTCCCCGGAAGCCTTGCTGCTCCATGAGGGATCAGGCCCTCGTTGGCCATGTCGAGGAGATCCGTCTCCGTGATGGTCGATTGGATCCAATCTCCCTGGATCCAGCCTTTCGGCAGGCGAGATCTAGACGAAGACCCGCCACGACTGGTGGATCTCCCCTTCGCCTTCTTCGTCGCTGACGCCTTCTTCGTGCGTTCCAGCGCCGCCGTCTTCTCCTTGACCATGGCTGCCGGCGAGACGCGCGAGGAGAAGTTGTGCGGAGGCGAGAGCGAGCGCGTTGGGCGAAGACGAAGGGAGCAGAGAGAGAATGCTGAAGCACTGCTCAAAAAACCCTCGCCGGGCGCGTTTATAAGATCCCTTCCGAGTGGATGACAGGTGGGCCTGGTCGATCTAATCATATCCTGAAACAGTTGCGCGAACGCGATACATGGCGAAAAAAGCGGCACGGAGATCGAGGCGTCTATGCCCTGTCCCATCCGAGCGCCGCGGTCCGCTCCGCTTCGCGCGCTTCCCCAAATTTCGTATCCCGCAGAATCCGCGAACGGCAGATCGGTCTGCCCGACGCGGGATTTCCTGCGATCTGTCGCTCGGAAATCGGCAAAGTCCAAAAGATCACTCGACGAAGGAAAAGAATGGATCGAGTCGACCGAAGAAAAGTTGTTCACTATCAACAAAGAGATTTTTTGGTTCAAAAACAACGCACGGCCAGTATGCGAAGGCTAATCGGAAACAGCATCAACTCCTTCATCACTCAAGCCTCAATCCATTCGGGGGCTAATGATGGAATCATGTACCTAGGGTAGGGTCACAGACCTGATCTAAGTACCCTGCCCAAGGACACCCTTAGAAGAGATCACCTTCCAGTCGACCTACGAGGGACTCACTCGACTGACTTGAAGGACTCGACCACGAAGACTCACTCGACCACCAGAAGGTCAAGAGGCACTCTGCACTGCAACGGTCTGTAATTAAGTAGACTTTATGATAGTAAAGACTCTTTATGTGGGGCGTTACCAGTAACGCCCCGGACTTAATGTACCTTAAACCCTTCATTACGTGGGTTGGCTGGGGTCCTGGCGCACTCTATATAAGCCACCCCCCTCCACAGGCAGAAGGGTTCGGCACCCTGTAATCCATATACACATAATCCACTCGACCGCCTCCGGGCTCCGAGACGTAGGGCTTTTACTTCCTCCGAGAAGGGCCTGAACTCGTACATCTCTTGTGCTTACAACCTCTCCATAGCTAGGACCTTGCCTCTCCATACCTACCCCCCACTCTACTGTCAGACTTAGATCCACGACAGCGTGCTCACCCAAGCGTCGCCGTTCGCGTGGCTAACGATATTGACAAGCCGCACAAACATGTCTCCAAGGCCCACCGTCAATTATAGCATCACCACGCCAACAATCGCGATCTCGGGTGACTTACAACTCCTCAACCGATGCCATCTCTGCCGCATCTGCCCGTCGACCGCCCTTTTTGATTCGCCATCGTTCGAGCTCCCCCGACGCTCCCTTACCGTCATAACGATACATCTAGTGTCGTGGATCCGCCAATCATGTAGCCGATGATCTCCTCTTCGTCCAGCCCCCTCCCCATGATGACTTGCTCCGGTAGCTGCAGGAGAGGTCCATGCGCTCGCTATGGGCCCTCGACGGCTTCGTCTACCACTGCGGCATGCTCGCGGTGAGCCCTTGATGTCGGCGCACCTCTCTTCCCTCTTCTAGTGCCTTCTAGCCCCCTGCCACCAAGCTTCGACGGGCGCGGCCACTGGCCTCGGCTATGACCGACATTCTGTCCGTCCCTGCTCGTCCTACTAGCTCCATTCGACGAGGAGCAAGCCCAGGAGCGCGTAGGACAAACCCCCGGCCGTTTGGTTGCCAGAATACAGCTCCCTGCCGTGACGTATGCTCGCCGGCGGCTGAACGCCGGTGTCGTTTTTCGAGCGAGCCGGTGGTTTAATTAGGATAAGTGGGCTTCCTATGACATGGGGAGCCCATTGATTAGTTTAGATCTAATCCTAGCTAGTGTTAACACTAGGCTGATTAGTTAGACTAATATGTGGGCCCTAGCAATTAACAAAATTGCCTAATCCCATAAAACATGCTAAGTCATTTTTAAAATAACTATACACTTACATGTGGGTCCCACATGTAAGTTCGAGAGAGGTTTTTTTAGTGGGCCCACATGTAAGTGAGTGAGAGGGTGGATAGGGTTTTTATTTTTATTTTTTTCTTCACTGTCCCTCTTATAAGTGAGTGAGAGGGTGGGCAGGGATTTTATTTTTATTTCTCATCAGTTGGTCCCACTTGTAAGTGAGACATGGACAAAGGGGCAAAAATGTCCAGTAAACGGTCAAAAAATGGTCAAAGCCCTTTGACTGGACGCTAACAGCACGGAAGGACATTTCTATAAGTGCAACTAACGGCAGAGGGGAAAATTTGAGCATGCTTCAAAAGTAGGGGCAAATCTGAGTAGTGGGTTCGTGTTAGGGGCACAAATGCAAATGTCCTTATTTTTTAAGCTAAACTTCATTGCTAAGTATGTTACTACGATGTTCTTCAACAGGGACTCCCGATAATGTTGTGCCTCGTTGGATCGAGCCTAAAGCTCGCATGACAATGATTAGCTTACGACCAAGATATCCTGCATTGCACATGAGTGCATTCATGATTTCTCAAAGCGAGCAAGTCTTAATAGTCAAAGACTAGAGCAGAATTGTGAAGGATCACAACAGAGATGTACTAGGGGGCAGCAATCAGAAGCGCAACCCACAATTAGGAGACAGGTTCATCTGCATTCTCTAATATGATGAAGCAGGAGTGCTACATATGTTTTATGCTATTTTAGCTGAGAGAGAGAGCAGCATGAGTGATTAGCGAGCTAGAATGAGTTTGAAGATGATGATGTGCTACACTATGACTATGATGATTAAATAGCTAGTGTTGATGGTAATGACTATGATGATTATTATTAGCTAGTGTTGGTGGTGATTAGGTAGCTACACAATGACTATGATGATTAAATAGTGTCGATGGTAATGACTATAATGATTATTAGCTAGTGCTGTTGGTGACGATATGATGTAAGAGTTTTTATATTAATATGATGATGATGTTGATCATGATTCTCATGATGATTTGTTATTATGATCATGATTAGTTATTATATCATGGGTGGACATACTGATATAACAACCTCTTAATTGGTACTGTATGAAAATTTGTATAACACCGTATAAATACATTAAAAACAAAATAGGAGCAGTAGACAGGAAGCACACTTAGTTAGATTAGCAGCAGCGCTGGAGATAATACACCTTACGACTATATGTCTTAGCAGTAGCGTGTGTTACACGCGCTACTACTAAGGAATAGCTGTAGCACCTTACTAGTAGCGCGGGGCCCCGCGCTACTAGTAGGCATTAAACCCGCGCTACTACTAGGCTTTTCCCTAGTAGTGTCGGTACCTCGGTGTGGTGTGAGTGGGACTCCAAGCAAAAGCTCCGTGTTCGGCATTAGTGATGCATGTGGGTATCACATCCCTCTTCAGAGCATCATTGTGGTTCCCCTCCCCATACATGGGCTCCGGGTGTAAATCCTAGGTCGTTGTTTCAATCTTACATAAATGATCTCCAAGAGGGAGTTGTGTATGCTTGTTAGGTTTAATCTTGAAGGTCATCTATCTCAGTGACGGAAAGAGAAAACGGCTTGCATTGTGTTAATGGAAAAAAGATAGTTGCCTAGTTATCTCAGTGATGAGCCGGAGGTAAAGAGAATATACTATCAACATTATGTCATGTTGCTTAATGCAATGCTCTATTTTTACTTAATACTTAGAGATGCATGCCGAATGGAGTCTCCAATGGAGTATTAGCTACATATTGGATAACAGTTTATGGATATAAGGTGGTAACACATATATGCAATCATGACATGTAAGGTCAATCGTAAAACTTTAATTTAATCGATGCATATCTGTGATTTGTTCACCACACCTATACTATGTTTTATGGAGCGATGCCACTAGTGAAGTTATGGATACTAGTACATTATTCCTTATGATCACAACCTCGATCAACCCTTTTTCTTATTGTTTACACTCTGTACTGTTTTGTTTAATTTCTTGCAACCACTACTTCCAACCACAAAATGCATTAATACTTATAACTAGGAACACTAGTAAGGTGGATACCCTTACTAGGAGTGTTGTGGATGAAGTGACGCATCTTATTTGTGTGCAGGTACCGATCATTGGTTGTTAACCAAGACTCTGCGGATTGATACCCTGAGTCTCAACGGTGGGAAAACTTACTGCATTCTACAAACCCTTGCACTTTGGGGCCAACAAACTCTTTCCACAAGATAGTGAAGGATCTAAGTATTAAAGAGAAAGAGTTTATAACATGAAGCGAGTTTCCCTTAATAACCAATGTATCAATCCGCAGAGTTCTTTAACGAGTCAATTATCGGCACCTACACACAACTAGAAAACTTCTGTTGGTCCCCAACTTAGACTTGAGGTTGTCAATCCTACTATCTTTGTTATTTACAAGAATTGATGCACTGTGTGGTTAGAATTGATTTTTAATTGATGAAAGTAAAAGTTTGGATTGTAAAGGAATAGAAAAGAAAGCAAACGATGTTGTATTCATGAGAAATAAAGTACCGGGATCCATAATTTCATTAGTGGTATCTCTCCTAAAGTAACATATGTGTGATGAACAAATTACAGTTGCATATTGATTAAATTGCAGTGTTATGAGTAATCATACATGTCATGATTGCACATGGGCATTACGTACTTATGTACGTAGACCATTATTCAACTGCATCTATATCTATTTCTCCACTTGAAGTATTAAGTAAAATAGAGCATTGCATTACGCAAGTGACATAATGTTGATAGTGTATTATCTTTACCTCCAGTTTATCAGTGAGACAACTAGGCAACTATCTTTTTATCCTTAGTGGCAATAACATAATACAAGCTCTTTCTTGTTTTTATGTCATTAAGATAGATTACTTCCAAGGTTAAACCAGTGTTGCATACACAACTCTCTCTTGAAGATCATTCATTTAAACATGGCGAGTGCAAGACTAATAGATCGAAGAGCATGCATGTATATAAATCATCCATCAAAGAACTCAAATAAACCAAATATAAATCCATATATAATCTTATTGAAAGTGACAATTCATCACATTGCAAGAAACACATCAGAAATTACATCGGATGGATCGTAATCACGTAGGGCAGCTCATGTGATCTTTGTATTGAGAAATAAGAGGAGATGCCACATATCTACTGCTATAGACCCAAAGTCCAAGGAAGGCTACTCATGCATGATCATCGGAGCAATAAGGTTGATGTGGATGGCTCTGGTAACAATTTCCCCCTCAATGGAGTACCGGAAAAGGACTACAAATTGGATCACCTCGAAATGCATCCAGAGCACGACGTAAAAATTCTCGATAGATGTAGGGTTCTTGGGTATATATAGATCCAGGGGACCAACATTCCGCGGAGTTGATCACTAGGGGGGATACGGCCATATGACGCGACTAGGGGGTCTGGCTGCGTGTCCCACACACTGGGGCACCTGGCCTCCCCTGGCGGCTCTCCGTCCCCTAGTGTCGTTCCGGTGTTGAATCTTTGCAACAAATTTTTATTTGATTCCTTAGTCCTCGGAAAATAATAATTCCGAAATTTTCAAAAACATGTAGAAAACAACAATTGACACTGGGCACTATATGAATAGGCTAGTCCACTAAAACTCTATAAAAAGTGGTACAACTGTGTGTAAATGATATAAAAGTAGCATTAAATGACAAAAAATAAAGATACATTTGAGACGCATCACGACTTCGCGGCTCCGAGGCTATATTTGGAGTTTAGGCGATGGAGGTGGCGGCATCGCAATGTCAAGGATTTACATGGCTTCAATTTAGCAAAAGCGAGCAATGTCGCGATATTGAGGCTTCATACGACATTAATGCGATGGGGATAAGAAGCACCACAAATTCAACGACATGTGCGACTTTGAGCTGATGAAGCAGAGAGGTGTCGCGATATTGGTGTGCAAGGATATTGGTGATTGCTGCCAATAAATGAATAAATGTGATGACTATAGATGGTAGCCAAAACTAGTAAAAGCAAGCTGAGAATATTAAATGCGAGGGTAGAATATTAAACATCGAATGGATGATATATTACTCATATGATTGTGTATATTTTGTTGAGCAAGTAATTCGATACATGTACTTTTGCCTACATAGGCATGTGTTCCTAATGTTATCAGATGTACTTATATAGGTATCCGCTATCTTTTGTCCCACCCCACAAGTCACCGTGAATATACATAGTTTAATTAAGATGATTATTTCTGGAGGCCATCGAAGCAACACAATAGCATTGAATGGCCACATTTGATCCACAAATCATAGTCCACACCCATGATATTCTGGTATGTTGCCCTTAGGGGCACCTATTTGGAGATATAAAGGTAAAACAACTTATAGAAATAATCTAAACAATTAACATCATGATAACATATATGATTTAGATCCAAAATGTTGCTACTTTTGGGGCCTAGTTGCAAGAAACAAAATGTTGCTACATTACACACAACAAAGTTGCAAGAAACAATAGTTCAAGAACAACAATAGAACTAGAGCCACTAATATAACATCAAAACACTATTACATTGGATAAAAGAACACTATTATATGATTGGCACCACCCAATTGCCATCCATCTCATACCCAAATCGCTCACACATGAATGGAAAAACATGATAGCGGCGATGTTGGAAGACATGGTGTCAATGACTACGGAGAGGAGGCTTCCCCAACAGCGGAGAAGGCAATCTGATCTATCCTTGAAATAAAGATCGGTAGTGACATCGTCTCTCGTCATGGAACAAAAAAAAGGAAAAATAATCTTTTGAGATTTCGGCCAAACCCCTTATTTTGTAATCATAAGGTCATCTCCAACGCGGGATGCTTGAAGAGGCGCTAAGACACACAGATATGCAGCGGGCGCTTCATTTCTTTCTTTCCCGCATGAGGCGCATGTGCGGCGAGCGTTGTAGATGCCCTTAGGGAAGCCTCATGAGGTGCACCTAGGGCCAGCACACCCATACCCTGGCCCTAGATGCACGACCTGGGTGTGAGAGCCCCAAGTGTGGACCATCCCAAGTTTTGTTTTGTGTGCCATTATTTTTCTTCTAAAACTCTGGAATATATTTTTATATTATTTTCTCTAGATTTAAATTCCTACACATTCACAAACACAATTTTGGGTTTTTGCCAAAAACAGTGCTAGTAACGATGAGATTTATTTATTAGGGTAAAGTTATATGTCAAATTATACCCAAAGTGGTCAGAAAAATAGATACATTTTCACCGTATCGGCTCCTCCAAACTTAATTTATTACTTGTTGTCAAGCTATCACGTCCTAACTATACGGTCACGCTTTGACCCGCAATTTTGCATCACACACTAGAAAAACGTCCGTTACTCCTTGCAACGTCTCAATTATCTTTGTGAACTAGTTGCATTTTTATCTAGTCATCATTGCTATAACATGATAAGGTTTTGGTCAAACCTTCATACCTACACGTATCAACGTGCGCGGGCTTGCGAGGCCTGAAATGTTGACAATAGCAACATTTCAACATGCACGTGAATGTGTGTGGATGACATGAGAAGCTTGCGCAGACACGGCTTCTAAACATCTCTTTTCTATTTATTTAGCATTGCCTATAAATACAGGGCAGCTTCATCCAAACATCCACATCTGGAAAGCAAGCCAGTGCTAGAAACGACCAAATCACATAGAGGTACATAGAGCTGGTGGTGAGTACCATGTCATTCCTCCCTCTTATTTGAGAAGATCCTTGTCATCCTATCTATTCTTCGGTTTAGAATATCATTTGCCACGGGCATCTCTAGGAACATGATCAGAAATTCATATCATCAATTGTTTTCTCTCTTTTCATATTATTCACTATGTTCTCTTTTTGGTACTCCTTCGGTTCCGAAATACTTGTCACGATTTTAGTTCTATTAAGAAAGTGTTTCTTTTACATGCTCCAAACTAGTACTCCCTCTGTCTCACGATGTACTAAGACGTTTTTGCAGCAAAAACGTCTTACATTGTGGGACGGAGGGAGTACCGCTTATTCAAACTTATAAAGGAAAAGGTTAAGCTGGACACCAGCTTCTGGATTGAGTTGTGGCTGGCTAAAAGTGAAGCCTAGTTAATTGGGAACTGAAAATTCATTAAGCTGATGTTGACCTGGAAGCATTACTACTTGCAGGCGTTTGTCCAATTTCGTTTCCAACATGAGCAAGCAAGGCGACGGTCCCAAGACTGAGTGGCCGGAGCTGGTCGGGCGCACGATCAAGGAGGCGAAGGAGAAGATCAAGGCGGACCGGCCGGACCTCAAAGTCAGAATTGTCCCGGTAGGAAGTATTGTGACAGCAGACTTGGATTTGAACCGCGTTCGCGTTTGGGTCGACACGGTGGCAGAGGTTCCCAAGATTGGCTAATATAGCTTATAATTAGCCTATCACTGAAATAAAGGCCCATGGAAGTCTCCACTCCGTTCAGTTAATTGGCCGAATAAATAAGCATGGGTACAGTTTGAAAAAAATGTATGGATGTGCTATGTAATGTTGTTTTGTTTTTGTTTTTGTTTTTGTTTTGTTTTTGAGGATAACTCGCCGCTTTATTTATCTAATGAAAGTTTGGGATCTCCTTGGAGACCACATCTAACACAAAGTCTGGTGGCACCATAAGCCAAATCTTACAGAGTTCATCTCCTACTCCTACTTTAGCTAGCTTATGAGCAGCGGAGTTTGCCGATCGTCTTACCCACGAAACCTTCCTGTCGTTGAATCCACGCATCATCTGCTTGATCTCCTCAACACATGGACCTGAGGCCGAGAGGTTCTTGTTCGGGTCTGCAAGCATGCTTGCCACCCCTATGTTGTCCGTCTCGAGGTGTAATCTCTGAACATTAATCTCATGTGCTAGTTGGACCGCCCTTCTGCAGGCCATGAGCTCCGCCATCTCGGCATCCACGCGATCATCAATGAAAGTGCACGCCGCCGCACGGAAGTCACCTTGGTCACCTCTGAGGATGACCCCGCCACCGCCCTTTCCTCCAAGTCTAGATACTGCTCCATCAGCATTAGCTTTTACCCACCCTGGCTCCGGGGCCGCCCATCGCTGCACCTTCCTCGTAGTTTTGTTTTTGAGTTGTAAGCATCAGCAATATTCTCGAGCCACTGTTTATTGTTCAGGAAATATAATCTACTTCAGCATTAGGACATGCTCTGTGAATTCTTCTTGAAGGCCAATGATATGCAGGGTATGATTTATTTTATTTTTTGCAGGAAAGGAACTTTCATTGATCAAGCATCGTGATTACAATCCGAGTCAACTATGGTAGCTATCTCCATAGGGGAGTTACGAAGCCAACAGCCAGTACGTTGTTGTGAGCGACCTATAGATGCAAGGGTATGACTCGCCATATTCGCGTGCCTACTAATCATAACTAGACTAATATTCCTTTCGTGAGCCAGAAGCCGTCTGATCTCACTAACACGATAAGCATGCCTTGACCGATCCACCTCCTTGGATTGCACCATTTGTAACAGTTCGGCACAATCGGTTTCCACAATCAGCGGCAAGTCTGACCAGTGGAGTGCAAGCCTGAGCCCTTCATCCATGGCTGCCATCTCAGCCTCCAAGGGATCACAACAATTGAAGATCACTCGTGTTGCAGCAAAGATAACTGCTCCATCATGATCACGCAAAACCATACCAGCCCCCGCCGTGTCGTCTTCCTTCACAAAAGAACCGTCAATGTTTAATTTAGCATGGTCCAAGTCTGGAGGTTCCCACCGTGGTTTAGCTGTAACTTCGTATGTGCTAGTTGGCTTGCTACCAGAAAAATTAATCACATGTTTGCCCTTAACCATGTCCGCCATTGGGTGCTGCTCGATCCCAAGGAGCGACGTAATATAGCTTGATAGGAACCTGTGGGAGCCTTCGATCAGGACTGGTGGTTTTTGGTGGGTAACCTCATTCCGAGCATACCAGATTATCCACATGATCATGAGTGAGGCTAGCCTTTGCACGTCCGGCAATTTCTCCAGTAGGCGAAATATCCATTCTGGCTCCGCGTCATGCAGGTCTTCCGGCGTTGGCAGCTCACAGTTTTCGCGCATCGCATCCCAGAGAGCTACTGCATGACCTCGGTATTATTTTCATCCGCGGTTTCCCACTTCTCTGTCTCTGGGTGAATGCCTCTATCAGAGGTTATGCGCCAGCTTGGGAAAGCCTTAAGTTATACTCCCTCCGTTCCTTAATATAAGGTGTATTATTTTTTTTAAAAGTCAAAGTTCTCTAAGTTTGATCAAGTTTATAGACAAAAATATCAATATCTAGAATACCAAATCATTATTACTAGATCCATCATGAACTATATTTTTACATTTTATATATTTCGTATTATAAGTCTTTATATATTTTGCTGTAAACTTGGTCAAATATAGACAACATTTGACTTTTTGAAAAACTAATACACCTTATATTTAGGAACGGAGGAAGTATCTTAATCTGTCTTGCAAGGTAGATAGGGCAACGTATCAAGGCATGGTGCACGTTTTCCTCTCCCATCCCACACAACGTACATGTGTGGTCAAGTATCATATGCCTTCGCTTCTTTTCAACTTGTGTCGCGATTGCTTCCCGGGCAGCTTTCCACGTGAATATGCGGACTTTGGCAGGCTCGTTGTTCTTCCAGATGAGGTCCAAGACCGGTCGACACCCGTCCGGCCGCGCACTAGATGCTCCCGTCTCCCGACCCGCCATATGCTCTTGCAAACCAAGGTAGTAGGCACTACGTACAGAGAAGTGTCCACGTTTATCAGGATGCCAAGCTAGGAAGTCAGCTTCCAACCTACTAGATGCCTTAATTTTTAGAATGCAATCCACATCCGACTGAAAAAAATGCTGTTGAAGGAGAGTTCTATTCCATGTACCATCTGGATTAAGTAGTTCAGAGACCCACTTGAGCCGGCAGCGATGCTTTGGAGTGAGCGGCCTTCGAGACTTGGCATGGGGTAGCCATGGGTCACCCCAGATGCGCACCCTTGATCCGTCACCGATATGCTAGATGATACCTTTTTTTAGCAGCTCTAGTCCGTATTCAATAGCGTGCCATGTTGAGGATGCATTGCCTGTAAACACAGTGTCCACCAAGAACCCATTGGGGTAATACTTAGCCTTGAGTACCTGCACACATAAGCTATTAGGATTTTCAATCAACCTCCAGGCCTGCTTAGCGAGCAACGCTTGATTAAAAAGTTTCATATCCCGGAACCCCATTCCACCATGAGATTTGGGTCGTAATATCCCAAGATACCCAATGAGTTCTTTGCCTCCCCTGTGTTGCCCCCCACAGAAAATCACGTATCATCTTAGTGAGGTCCTCACACAAGCCATCTGGGAGTTTAAAGACACCCATAAGATATGTGGGTAGGGCTTGGGCGACCGCCTTCACGAGCACCTCCTTTCCCCCTTGAGAAGAATCACCTCCTTGCACCAGCCTCTTTAATAACTTGGCCTGCAACCCTTGAAATTTGCCTCGGTGCATCCTCCCCTCGGGGGTCGGCAGCCCGAGGTACTTCGGCTCAAATTCTACTTATGACACATGAAGTACTGATTTAATTTCCTCCTGGATCTCAACAGGGCAAGACTTTCCGAACATAAGGGAGCATTTATCAACATTCACTAACTGGCCAGTACCTTGGACATATGAGTTAATGACCTGCAATAATCAATTAGCGAGCAATAATAATAAAACTCGGATGACAACACTTTCTCAAAACAATCATAATATGATATAACAAGATGGTATCTCGCTAGCCCTTTCTGAGACCGCAAAACATAAATGCAGAGCACCGTTAAAGATCAAGGATTGACTAAACATTGTAATTCATGGTAAAAGAGATCCGGTCATAGTCATACCCAATATAAACTAATAGTAATGCATGCAAATGACATCGGTGCTCTCCAGCGGGTGCTTTTTAATAAAAGGGTGATGACTCAACATAAAAGTAAATAGATAGGCCCTTCGCAGAGGGAAGCAGGGATTTGTAGAGGTGCCAGAGCTCGATTTTGAAATAGAGATAAATAACATTTTAAGCGGTATACTTTCACTGTCAACATAACAACTATGAGATCTCGATATCTTCCATGCTACATACATTATAGGCGGTTCCCAAACAGAATGGTAAAGTTTATACTCCCCCACCACCAACAAGCATAAATCCATGGTTTGCCCGAAACAACGGATGCCTCCAACTAGTAACAATCCTGGGGGAGTTTTGTTTAATTATTTTGATTTGATTTGAGCATGGGACTGGGCATCCCGGTTACCAGCCATTTTCTCGTGAATGAGGAGCGGAGTCCACTCCCCTTTAGAATAACCCACCTAACATGAAAGATACAGACAGCCCTAGTTGATACATGAGCTGTTCAAGCATACAAAGCAGAATTTCATTTGAAGGTTTGGAGTTTGGCACATACAAATTTACTTGGAACAGTAGGTAGATACCACATATAGGAAGGTATGATGAACTCATATAGAATAACTTTGGGGTTTATGGAGTTTGGATGCACAAGCAGTATTCCAGCTTAGTACATGTGAAGGCTAGCAAGAAACTGGGAAGCGACCAACTGAGAGAGCGACAACAGTCATGAACATGCATTAAAATTAATCAACATCAGGTGCAAGCATGAGTAGGATATAATCCACCATGAACATAAATATCGTGAAGGCTATGTTGATTTTGTTTCAACTACATGAGTGAACATGTGCCAAGTCAAGTCACTCGAATCATTCAAAGGAGGATACCACCCTATCATACCACATCACAACCATTTTAATAGCATGTTGGCACACAAGGTAAACCATTATAAACTCATAGCTAATTAAGCATGGCATAAGCAACTATAATCTCTAATTGTCATTGCAAATATGTTTATTCATAATAGGCTGAATCAGGAACGATGAACTAATCATATTTACAAAAACAAGAGAGGCCGAGTTCATACCAGCTTCTCCCATCTCAGCCAGTCCATCATATATCGTCATTATTGCCTTTCACTCGCACGATCGAACGGTGTGTATAATAATAATAGTGCACGTGCATTGGAGTAAGCTGGAATCTGCAAGCATTCAATTCAAGGGAGAAGACAAGGTAATGTGGGCTCTTGGTTAAATCAAAGATAATGCATATGAGAGTCACTAATCATTTTCATTATGGTCTTCTCCTCTCGACCCCCAAAGGAAAAAAAAAGAAAAGAAAACTATTTACATGGGAAAGCTCCCAACAAGCAAAAGAAGAACGAGAAATATTTTTGGATTTTCTTTTAATATTACTACTACAAGCATGAAAAGTAAACTAACAAATTTTTTTGGTTTTTCTTAAGGTTTATCAAACACACAAGAAGAATGTTAGAAAAAGAAATTAAACTAGCATGGATAGTACAATGAAAAAGTATGAGCACCGACAACTAGAATGAGTGTGTGAACATGAATGTAATGTCGGTGAGAAATACATACTCCCCCAAGCTTAGCCTTTTGGCCTAAGTTGGTCTATGGCCATGGGTAGCCTGGCTGATATCCGAAGTTGTAACTGGGGTCGTACTAAGATGCAGCAGCCATTGCCTCCTGGGCTGTGGCATGGCGGCGAGCTGCCTCCATCCTCCTCTCGTACTCATTTGCCTCCTCCCTAGTTATAACACATCTTCCTTTTGCCTGATAATTAAAGAGGGCAGGAGCAGGGAGAGTAATATGGACAGCGCGACGTCTGTCAAAGATTAGTCGATACTGAAGGAACTGTTCATTCCTCTCGAGAAAATGATGATTAACCATAGCATTATAATCTAAATAAGCGGGAGGCAACTCCCTATCATTTTCATGTGCAGGTATACCAAGATAATTAGCCACATGGGTTGCATAAAAATCCCTCCAAACAAGTCTCCAACTAAACCATTATTATGCAACCTACGTGCAACAATTGCCCCCAAGTTGTATTGTTTATCACCTAATACCGCACTCTTGAGAACACAAAGATCAGGAACGCACATGTGACATGCTTCATCTTTATCGTTAATGCGTCTACCAATTAAGAGAGCAAAATAATGTATAGTAGGAAAGTGAATGCTCCCTATGGTAGCTTGTGCTATTTCTCTAGATTCTTCCACAGTGATACTAGCAAGAAAGTCTTTATATTCAGATTTACGAGGTTCGTTAACACTACCCCACTGCGGGAGTTTGCAAGCAGTAGCGAAATCTTCTAGGTCCATGGTATATGATTTATCATAAATATCATACAGGACAGTTGGAGAATTACGCGAAGATGTAAATTTAAAACTTCTCACAAAGGAGTCAGTCAAATAGTAGTACTGAGGACACTTATCTTGCATGAAGTCCTCAAGATCGGCATTACGCACATATGCATCAAATTCATCCTTGATGCCCGCATTGACCATAAACTCCTCTGACGGCCATTCACAAGGCCGCACGTCAGCTTCCCTTGGTGGTTCGTCGTCTTGCTCACGTATTACAAGCCTGGGTCCTTTGTTCCTTGAAGAACCACCTTGGTACATTTTCCTAGACATATTTCTTCCTCTAAAAAATTTCTGATTTTTTTTAGTAATTCAAAATAAAAGTGAATCAAACTCAACAAAACCGATAGCAACTACTCCCACAAGTGCCTAGAGTCTATATCATGCATTAGAATTACTTGGGACCATATAAGTTTGACATGCAAGCTCAAGAACAGGGTCACCTAGGCAGAAAAAATTTGCAATGAATAAAGCACTAGAACAAAAACTAATTGGACCATTGGAGGAGTCACATACCAAAGAACAATCCCCCAAAGCAGTTTTGTGAATGGAGCTTTGAGCAAGGAGATCGAAAATGGCAACAAAGTGAGCTAGAACTCGTGCTTGAGCTGGATGGTGATTTTTTGGGAGGAAGATGAAGTGTGTGGGTGCAGGAATAAGTGGAGGGGGCCACCATGGGCCCACAAGGAAGGGGGCACGCCCTGTAGGGGTGGGCGCACCCTGGACCCTCGTGGCCAGGTGCCAGCTCCCCCTGCTTTGTTCTTAGTGCCAGATATTCTCAAATATTCCAGAAAAAATCATATTAAATTTGCAGGGCATTTGGAGAACTTTTATTTTCGAGGTATTTTTTATTGCATGGATAATTCAGAAAACAGACAGAAAATACTATTTTTACTTTATTAAATCTAAATAATAGAAAGTAAAAGGAGGGTACAGAAGGTTGTGCCTTCTAACTTCATCCATCTCATGCTCATCAAAAGGAATCCACTAACAAGGTTGATCAAGTCTTGTTAACAAACTCAATCCGAATCGCATGAAACCGGAGAAATTTCGAATAACACTAGGTTACCTCAATGAGGATATGCACATCCCCAATATTAAGAATATCATATTTCTTCTTGATAGTAGGAAGAGGAAATTCGAAACCTCCAATAATAATAGTTCAAATTTTTGCAATAGAATTGATGCTATGAACTTGAGGTTGTTTCCTCGGAAAGTGTACCATATGCTCATTACCATTAACATGAAAAGTAACACTGCCTTTGTTGCAATCAATAACAACCCCTGCAGTATTCAAAAAGGGTCTACCAAGGATAATCAACATATTATCATCCTCGGGAATATCAAGAATAACAAAGTCCGTTAAGATAGTAACGTTTGCAACCACAACAGGCACATCCTCACAAATACCGACAGGTATAGCAGTTGATTTATCAGCCATTTGCAAAGATATTTTAGTAGGTGTCAACTTATTCAATTCAAGTCTACGATATAAAGAGAGAGGCATAACACTAACACCGGCTCCAAGATCACATAAAGCAGTTTTAACATAGTTTCTTTTAATGGAGCATGGTATAGTTGGTACTCCTGGATCTCCAAGTTTCTTTGGTATTCCACCCTTAAAAGTATAATTAGCAAGCATGGTGGAAATTTCAGCTTCTGGTATCTGTATTTTATTTGTAATAATATCCTTCATGTACTTAGCATAAGGATTCACTTTAAGCATATCAGTCAACCGCATACATAAAAAGATAGGTCTAATCATTTCAGCAAAGCGCTCAAAATCCTCATCATCCTTTTTCTTGGATGGCTTAGGAGGATACGGCATGGGTTTCTGAACCCATGGTTCTCTTCTTTACCGTGCTTCCTAGCAACAAAGTCTCTCTTATCATAACGTTGATTCTTTGATTGTGGGTTATCAAGATCAACAGCAGGTTCAATTTCTACATCATTATTATTTCTAGGTTGAGCATCAACATGAACATTATCATTAACATTACCACTAGGTTCATGTTCATCTCCAAATTGTGTTACAGCATCAGAAATAGAAATATCATTGGGATTCTCAGGTGTGTCTACAACAGGTTCACTGGAAGCATGCAAAGTCCTATCATTTTTCTTTTTCTTCTTTTTAGAAGGACTAGATGCATCTAAATTATTTCTCTTAAAATCTTGCTCAATTCTCTTAGGATGGCCTTCAGGATACAAAGGTTCCTGAGTCATTTTACCCGTTCTAGTAGCCACTCTAATAGCAAAATCATGTTTATTATTTAATTCATCGAGCAAATCACTTTAGCCTTAAGTACTTGTTCTGCTTGAGTGGTAACCATAAAAGCATATTTACTAATGAGCTTAAGTTCACCTTTAACTCTAGCCATATAATCACTTAAGTGTCCAATCATGTAAGCATTACTCTTTAATTCTCTACCAACATAAGCATTGAAATTTTCTTGTCTAGCCATAAAATCATCAAATTCATCTAAACATTGGCTAGCAAACTTAGTAGACGGGATTTCAACTTTATCATATCTATAGACAGAATTTACCTTTACTACCTGTGTCGGGTTATCAAGACCGTGTGTTTCTTCAATAGGTGGTAAATTAAGACCATGTATTTCTTCAACAGGAGGTAACTTTTTAACATCTTCAGTTTTAATACCTTTTTCTTTCATAGATTTCTTTGTCTGTTGCATATATTCAGGACTGAGAAATAGAACACCTCTCTTCTTCGGAGTTGGTTTAGGAGTTGGTTCAGGAATTGGCTCAGGAAGAGTCCAATTATTTTCATTAGTCAACATATTATTCAATAGCAATTCAGCTTGATCGACTGTTCTTTTCCTGAAAACACAACCAGCACAACTATCCAAGTGGTCCTTGGAAGCATCGGTTAGTCCATTATAAAAGATATCAAGTATTTCATTTTTCTTAAGAGGATGATCAGGCAAAGCATTAAGTAATTGGAGAAGCCTCCCCCAAGCTTGTGGGAAACTCTCTTCTTCAATTTGCATAAAATTGTATATTTCCCTCAAGGCAGCTTGTTTCTTATGAGGAGGGAAATATTTAGCAAAGAAGTAATAAATCATATCCTGGGGACTACGCACACAACCAGGATCAAGAGAATTAAACCAAGTTTTAGACTCACCCTTTAATGAAAATGGAAATATCTGAAGGATATAATAGTAGCGAGATTTCTCATCACTAGTGAACAGGGTGGCTATATCATTTAACTTACTAAGATGTGCCACAACAGTTTCAGATTCATAGCCATAAAAAGGATCAGATTCAACCAAAGTAATTATCTCAGGATCAACAGAGAATTCATAATCCTTATCAGTAACAAAGATAGGTGAAGTAGCAAAAGCGGGGTCATATTTCATTCTAGCATTTAGAGTTTTCTGTTTTAGTTTAGTTAATTACTTCTTAAGATCAGATCTATCATTGCAAGCAAGAAAATGTCTAGTAGTTTCTTCATCCATAACATAACCCTCAGGAATAACAGGCAATTCATATTTAGGGGGAGAACCTTCATCATCACTATCTTCATTAATTTCATTCTCTCTAACCCTAGCGAGTTGTTCATCAAGAAATTCACCTAATGGCATAGTAGTTTCAAGCACAAAAGTAGTTTCATCATAAGTATCATACATAGTAGAAGTGGCATCATCAATAACATGCGACATATCAGAATTAATAGCAGAAGCAGGTTTAGATGTCGCAAGCTTACTCATAACAGAAGGAGAATCTAGTGCAGAGCTAGATGGCAGTTCCTTACCTCCCCTCATAGTTGAGGGATAAATCTTAGTTCTTTCGTCTTTCAAGTTCCTCATAGTGACCAGCAGATATAAATCCCAAGTGACTCAAAGAATAGAGCTATGCTCCCCGGCAACGGCGCCAGAAAATAGTCTTGATAATCCACAAGTATAGGGGATCGCAACAGTTTTCGAGGGTAGAGTATTCAACCCAAATTTATTGATTCGACACAAGGGGAGCCAAAGAATATTCTCAAGTATTAGCAGTTGAGTTGTCAATTCAACCACACCTCGATAACTTAGTATCTGTAGCAAAGTATTTAGTAGCAAAGTAATATGGAAGTGATGGTAACGATGGCAAAAGTAACAGTAGCAGTTTTGTAGTAATTGTAATAGTACCAACGGTAAAGTAAATAAGCAAAGCACAATATGTGAAAAGCTTGTAGGCATTGGATCAATGATGGATAATTATGTCGGATGCGATTCCTCATGTAATAGTTATAACATAGGGTGACACAGAACTAGCTCCAGTTCATCAATGTAATGTAGGCATGTATTCCGAATATAGTCATACATGCTTATGGAAAAGAACTTGCATGACATCTTTTGTCCTACCATCCCGTGGCAGCGGGGTCCTAGTGGAAACTAAGGGATATTAAGGCCTCCTTTTAATAGAGTACCGGACCAAAGCATTAACACATAGTGAATACATGAACTCCTCAAACTACGGTCATCGCCGAGAAGTATCCCAATTATTGTCACTTCGGGGTTGTCGGGTCATAACACATAATAGGTGACTATAGACTTGCAAGATAGGATCAAGAACTCATATATATTCATGAAAAAATAATAGGTTCAGATCTGAAATCATGGCACTCGGGCCCTAGTGACAAGCATTAAGCATATCAAAGTCATAGCAACATCAATCTCAGAATATAGTGGATACTAGGGATCAAACCCTAACAAAACTAATTTGATTACATGGTAAATCTCATCCAACCCATCACCGTCCAGCAAGCCTACGATGGAATTACTCATGCACGGCGGTGAGCATCATGAAATTGGTGATGGAGGATGGTTGATGATGACGACGGCGACGAATCCCCCTCTCCGGGGCCCCAAACGGACTCTAGATCAGCCCTCCCGAGAGAGATTAGGGCTTGGCGGCGGCTCCGTATCATAAAACGTGATGAAACTTTCTCTCTGATTTTTTTATCCGCGAAAGCAAATATATGGAGTTGGGGTTGAGGTCGGTGGACGTCCAGGGGGCCCACGAGGCAGGGGGGCGCCCTAGGGGAGGGGGCACGCCCCCACCCTCGTCGACAAGGTGTGGGCCCCCTGACGCTAATTCTTTCACCAGTATTTTTTATTAATTCTGAAAAGTTGCTCCGTGGATTTTCAGATCATTCCGAGAACTTTTATTTCTGCACAAAAATAACACCATGGCAGTTCTGCTGAAAACCGCGTCAGTCCGGGTTAGTTCCATTCAAATCATGAAAGTTAGAGTCCAAAACAAGGGCAAAAGTGTTTGGAAAAGTAGATACGACGGAGACGTATTAGTTGCTTACTTGCGTGTGTTAGCTCATGTTAGATATACTAGGGTTTGGAACAATGCTCGATACTCTTGGTGGGTACGGCTGTCATATATTTATAAGAGGGAATCGTACAAATACAGGTTACGTTACAACACGTATATCTACAATATACTTAGTCTAACACCCTCCCTCAATCTTAACTATGTCCTGAAACACTCAGAAGGTTAAGATTGCGTCGACATCCTTCAAAAGAAGGCAAGGGCAAGGGTTTAGTGAAAATATCAGCAAGTTGGTCCTTAGAAGAAACAAACTTGATCTAAAGAAGCTTCTGAGCAACAAGTTCCCTCACAAAGTGATAATAAACTTCGATGTGCTTTATTCGGGCATGAAATACTGGATTGGATGAAAGATATGTGGCACCGATGTTATCAAACCAAAGGACAGTCGGCTGAGCTGGAGAAACCTTCAACTCTCGAAGCAATGAATGCACCCACATAATCTCAGTTGTGGCATTAGCAACCGCTTTATACTCAGCTTCAGTACTACTCCGAGACACTGTAGCTTGCTTGCGAGCTTGCCAGGCGATCAAGTTAGATCCAAAGAACACAACATGTCCCCCCGTGGATAACCGATCATCAGGACTACCAGCCCAATCGGCATCAGAAAATGCTGAGATCAGTCCAGAAGGTGCAGGCTGAAGATGAAGACCATATGAACCAGTGTGACGAACATAGCGCAAGATGCACTTAACAGCTAACCAGTGAGGATCACGCGGTGCATGAAGGTACTGGCACACACGGTTAACTGCAAATGATATGTCTGGTCGGGTAATGAGCAAGTACTGCAGCCCACCAACAATACTGCGGTACTCAGTGGCATCCTCAGGAGAGAGCAAGCCACCAGCAAGAGCTGTCAGTTTGTCTGTGACAGACATGGGACTCGTAGCAGGCTTGCACTACAACATACCTGCACGAGTAGGAGATCCTGGCAGTACTTCTTCTGAGTAAGAGTCAAGCCACCATCAGAATGAAGAACCTCCAGATCCAGAAAATAATGCAGTCTCCCAAGATCCTTAATAGCAAACTCAGCACCAAGAGAGGACACAAGCCGATCTGTAGAAGCATCAGACAAACTGACAAGGATAATGTCATCAAAATAGACTAGAATGTACATAGTCACCTCAGGTCGCTGAAGAATAAATAGAGACGTGTCTGCTGTAGAAGGCACGAACCCATGTGCACGAAGAGCAGCACCAAGACGTGCATGCCATGCACGAGGGGCCTGTTTCAGACCATAGAGAGCCTTGACAAGGCGACACAAATGATGTGGCTGAGCAGGATCAACAAAACCTGGCGGCTAACGCATATAAACCTCTTCTTCCAGAACTCCATGAAGAAAAGCATTCTGAACATCCAGCTGTCGAAGCGACCATCCTCGAGTAACAGCCAAGGAGAGAAGAACACGAATAGTAGTTGGTTTAATAACAGGATTGAATGTGTCTTCATAATCAATGCCATACCGTTGTTTGAATCCCTTGGCAACCAGATGTACCTTGTACCTCTCAATGGAGCCATCAGCATGTTTCTTCACCTTGAATACCCATTTAGAGTCAATGGCATTGACACCAGATGGAGGTGGAACCAGACGCCGAGTGTTGTTCCTTTGAAGAGCATGGATATCATGTTCCACCGCAGCACGCCAATGTGGAATACCAAGCGTTGCCTGAAAGTGTCGTCGTTCAGTCGTAGGATCGGCCTCAGCATGAGCCACACAGGCCGCAAGCCACGCGACAGTGCCATCAGTGCGCTTCTTCGGTTGGAAGATGCCACTCTTGCTGCGTGTATGAGGACGTAGGATGACAAGCGGAGGTGACGGTGGGGCTGCCATCACAGAGGAGCCGTTGTCCACCAGCGGCGAGGAGGAGGCGCCTGTGGGCGAGTCAACAATCGTGTCTGATGTCACGACCAAGGTCGGTGCCGGATCTGGAGTGGTTGGCGAATACAAGTCGGGCGTGATGGTCGACGGCAAGCCAGGCGATGAAGACCCAGCCGAAGCAGGGTTCGGTGAGGCCGTCGGCCCAGCCAGCCCAGGTGACAGCGCTACGGGGTCAGCCAGCCCAGGTGACGGCGAAGCCGCCGGTCCAGGTGACGCGAGCGCCCCATCGGATCCACGTGCATGGGACATGCACGCGTGATCTACGTCGGGATCAGCAGGCGCAACATCGGGGGCAACCGGCGTAGCGGTAGCGGGGGCAGTTGAGGCTGCATTATCTTCGTCAAGAAGCTCAAGCCTAGCACCTCGTCCAGTCCCTGCACCATGGTTAGGCAACAACCGAGGAGAATATGCAGCATCCACAAATTAATCAGGCAAAATTGGAAAAGAGTGCAACTCAGTGATGTGAGTATCAGTGGGTGATGTGGGTAATGTGAGTGTGGAAAACGGAAAGACAGTCTCATCAAACACAACATCACGGGAAATGTAAACATGATGGAGACACTTGTAACCTTTGTGAAGAGGACTATACCCAAGAAACACACATTTTTTTGATCGATGCTCAAGCTTATGCTTATTGTTCGGATAGAGATGCGGCCAATACGCACAACCGAACACTTTGAGGAAGGAGTAATCGGGAGTTTCATGAAGCAACACTTCTAGAGGAGACTTCATGTGAAGAAGCCGTGTGGGAATCCTGTTTATCAAAAAACAAGCAGTAACAAAAGTATCACTCCAGAACAGAAAAGGGACAGAGGCATGTGCAAGAAGTGTTAGACCAGTTTCAACTATGTGACTATGCTTGCGCTCAGCTGCACCGTTCTGCTGATATGTATGAGGACAAGACACATGGTGGGAGATGCCAAGCTTTTGAAAGAAGGTGTTAAGATTAC
>NC_041383.1:176473035-176476786 GCF_002162155.2 Triticum dicoccoides
ATGATTAATTTTGTGCTTAAGCAACCGCTCAACATGTGCTTGAAATTGCATAAAGACATGAAATACATCATATTTGCGCTTAATAAGATAAATCCAAGTAAAGTGACTGAACGCATCGATGAAACTGACATAATAGTTGTGACCACTAACAGAAGTTTGGGCATAGCCCCACACATCCGAAAACACAAGTTTGAGAGGAGCCTTGACAACACGACTTGATACAGAAAAAGGCAACTGATGACTCTTGCCTTGTTGACAAGCACCACACACTAGAAACTCCTTATTACTTGACTCAACAGGAAGATGATGACGATAAAGTACATGGCGCACAATGGGAGTGGCCGGATGGCCAAGGCGGGAATGCCACTGGGACGATGACACCCGAACACCGCTAAAAACTTGAGATACTCATGGAGATACTCGTGGAACATCAAGCGCATATAAGCCGTCGCGAGCTCGACCAGTAAGTAGAACGTCCCTCGTGTCCCGGTCCTTAACAAAAAAATAGAAAGGGTGAAACTCAACAAACACATTGTTTTCAAGAGTTAATTTAGGGACCGAGAGTAAACTACGTGTGACTGAAGGAACACGAAGGACATCAAGAAGACGCAAGGTTTTAGTGGTATGCAAAAGAAGAGATGCCTGACCAACATGTGAGATGGGCATACCTGATCCATTGGCAATGCGGACCTGATCCTGACCGGTGTAGGGCTGGCGAGTGGTCAGCTTGTCAAGCTGGCTCGTCAAGTGGTCCGTGGCGCCTGTGTCCATGTACCAGGCAGGGTCCACAGAATATGAGGGAGTGAACCCAGGCTCCTGTGTAGCAAGAGCGGCTTGCTTCTCGTTACCCTTCCCATTGTTCCTAATGCCAAGGAAATCACGTTTGAAGCGACGATGGCACCGAGACGCCAAGTGCCCCTCAATGCCGCAGAGCTGACACTCAACCCCACCACCACACGCCTCGCAGTGGAGCCGCTTGCGGCCAGATAGCGGGGGAGCTGGAGCGGGCGGACGGGGTTGGTTGCCCATGGACGGCGACGGCTCCTGCTTGGCACCACGGGCACCCCCGTGATTAGCAGCGTTCACAGAAGGGCCCTCCGTGTAGACTCCGACGGAGCGGCGAGCAGTGAGCCTCTGTTCCATGTTGAGGAGGCGCGCGTAGAGGTCACGAGGCGGCATCAGCGTGTCACGTCCGTTGATGTTTTCAACCAGAGAGTCATAGTCCTCATCCAGCCCATTGAGACTGAACAACGTAAACTCCTCATCACAGAGAGGCTTCCCAATGGAGGACAGTGTATCAGCCAGATTTTTGACCTTGTTGAAGAAGGTCGTGACGGAGAGATCATTCTTCTTGACCTCACCTAGCTGATTATGAATGGCAGAAGAACGTGCCAGCGACGGTGAGGAGAAGTTGGAGTCGAGCGTGGCCCATGCATCCCTCGATGTCGCAGCAAAGACTACCATGCCGGCCACGGACGGAGTGAGCGAAGACTGAATAGCCCCCAGGATGGCTTGATCCTGAGCGATCCACCGACGATAAGCAGGGTTGGGGGCCATGACGGAGCCACCATGGGACGAGGGCACCGGAACCACGGCCGGAGGGCACGACAGCGAGCCATCAACATACCCCTCAAGGTAGTGACTACGCATCAGCGGCAACACTTGAGCACGCCATAGGAGGTAGTTATCAGCAGAGAGCTTCACCGTCACCAGATGAGCAAATTGGAACGGTCCTGGATCGGCCACCAGCGCGGAGAGTGGCGGATCAGGCGTCGGGACTCCACTGTATGAATCCAGCGCATCGATCGATGAAGGCGCATGGTAGTGTTGGTGATGACCGTAGGGCGCCGAAGGAGGCACACCGTAGGGTAGTGCAACAGGCACGGCGTATGACAGAGGAGCGGCGGCGTAGGGCGCACCATACGGTGCGTCATAGTGCACCGCAGGAGGCGGCCCGTACGACACCGGCGGCGGCGCGACGTACGGTGCAGGGTACGGGCCACCATAGGGCGCCTGTACGTGAGCGCCATAGGGCCCCGAGGCCAGCGGCGCATCGGGGAACTGAGCCGGGGCAAGATGGCCGCCGTAGGGCACCTGCACGGAGGCGCCGTAGGAGGCCGGCGGTGGAGGCGCATCACGCGGCAGAATCGGGGCGCCGGCCGCGAGCGATTGCATCGCGGGTTATCGAGGCGGCGCAGGGTTACGCGACCCCGACTCGGTCGATCGGGCCCAAGCGAGCGGAGGCGACGCCAGGAACGGAGACTCCATCGCTAGGGTTGAGAGAAGCGGCGCGGCGCCAGCAGAGGAGGCGGAAGCGCGGCGCGGATCGAACGCGTCGTCTGATACCATGTTAGACATACTAGGGTTTGGAACAATGCTCGATATCCATGGTGGATACGGCTGTCATATATTTATAAGAGGGAACCGTACAAATACAGGTTATGTTACAACACATATATCTACAATATACTTTGTCTAACAGCTCATCATCTATGGTGTAACATTTATTGAAAAATTAACCAATTTCATGATTAATTCCAGAATAAAAATCATAAATAGTGGATCAGATCTCCATCACACTAGATGAATTAAACGGCATGTACAACAACATCACACACGTAGCAGCCATAATTAAAGAGTGGATCAGATCTTGCCTGTACTGATCAAGAAGTCGTCGTGGCTGGTGCAGAAGTGATGTTGTTGTTTTTTTTTGTTTTTTTAGAACGAAGGCTTCAGACGAGCCCGGCTTTGAATTAACAAAGCCATCAACCGGTCAGGATTACAATGCAAGATTACAACCACACACCAAACAGAGAAAAAGAACAGAACAACGGCGAAAGGTACAGAGGCGCCGGGGAGCAGCTCACAATGCTCACATACAACAAGCTAGAGATAAAAAGAGCAAATGCTTGGAGATGCCAACGACCTCTTGCACACACAGAGCCAAGGAGGAGACGACAGCCAGCTCAGGAGAGGGAGACGACGATAAAGCAAGGCATGCTGTTGCCAATAACTCCAGGACTCGGAGAAGACGCAGCCTACCAGATCCATCATCAAAGAAGGCCCCTGCCTCCTCGCCCGGCTCAAGGGCGCCGCACCGTTGAATGATGGACATGTTCACCCTAGAACCCGGATGGCTGGTATCGAAGGAAGCCACAGGAGCGGAACCAGGCGATCCCCGCTTGTCGCCGTCGACTCACCTAGAGCAACCAAACGCCAAAGACTAGAGCTCTGGCACGAAAGAGGGTGAGCTGCCAGGATGAACACGCCCTCCGCCCACACCGCAACAAAGCCCATATCCCATCCTTGTTCCCAAAAAACAGCGCCTTCAAGAAGGTTACGGCGCCAGAGGCGTCGCCGCCGTCCAACAGAGTTGAGGTGTTAACCCGAGAGACAAGGGGGACGGGGGTGGGGAACAGGACCTGACCGGCGCCTCCAGGAAGGTGAGCGGCGCCCGTGGGCGTCGCCGTCGTCGCAGCCTGCAAGGCTGGCAGGGTTTCCCCCGGTCCTGCATCCCGGCACCCGCTCCCGCCCGACGAAAACCGGAGCCCCACGACGGAGCAGGCCGGATCTGGGGGATGAGCTCGCTGGAGAGGTGTAGGAACGGTGATGGCCAGATCTGACGCCGCCGAGGCCGACGTGTCCATAGCGCCCTTCCCCGCGTCCTCCGGTGGATTCGCCTTCCGCACGGCCGAGATCCGCCGGCCCGCGCCCGCGCCACCAGATGCCGAAGCTGGGGTGCCTCACCAGC
>NC_041383.1:176477136-176490712 GCF_002162155.2 Triticum dicoccoides
GGGGTTGCTGGCCGGCTCCTCGCTGCTTGTTCCTTCCCTCCCGTCAGAAGTGATGTTGTTGAGATGTCGTTGGCCAAGACTGGTCGAAGCAGACAACTACGGAGTAGGGTGCGTGGCGCTGCCTCACTTGGATGGAAGACTGTCTCATTTCGCCGCCATGATCTAAACCGACTAGTTTTTCAACTCCTAAACTTTACGGCCAAGAAACCAAAAAATGAAATGGCAAAACAAAACTGCACTCCTCGACCAGATTTCTGATTTCGGCGGATAATTCACGAACATGTCATACGCCCCAACGAGCCAAGCGCGCACATGTGATGGTTTTTTTTTCCCTCATACCTATCACTTAGTCATTCATCCTCTCAAATACCTTTGTAAGTTGGTTGTATTTTTATTCATACACTACTACAAGATGATAAGGTTTTAGTCAAACCTTCATATCTACACGTATCCACGTGCGCGGGATTGCGGGGCCTGAAAAGTTGACAATAGCAACATCTCGAACATGCACGTGAATGTGTGGTTGCCGTGAGAAGCTTGCGCAGACACGGCTTTGAAACATCTCTCTTTTATTTACTCCTACTTAGCATTGCATTGCCTATAAATGCATGGCAGCTTCATCAAGACATCTACATCTGGAAAGCAAGCCGGTGCTAGAAACGATCAAATCACAAAGAAGTGCATAGAGCTCGTGGTAAGTACCATGTCATTCCTCCCTCTTTCTTGAGAAGATCCGTGTTCTATCTATTGCTCCGGTTGACCATATCATTTAGTGATCTAAACGCTCTTATATTTTTCTTTATGAAGGAAGTATCATTGTCTATGAAATTTATCGCCGGTACTCACGGGCATCTCTAGCAAAATGATCAGAAATTCGTATTATCCATTTCCTTTCTTTCCATATTATTCGTTATCTTCTCCTTTTCTACTACTAAGAGACTGCTAATACTGTACTCCCTCCGTCCGAAAATACTTGTCATTAAAATGGACAAAAGGGATGGGACGGAGGGAGTACAAATTTAGAAAGAAAAAGAGTACAAAACCAGCTGCTGGATCGAGTTGTGACCAAGGCTAAAAGTTGAGTGACTGGGAACAGATAATTCATTTGCCTGATGGCTGATGTTGACCACGAAGCACTATATTCCTTGCAGGCGTTTGCCCAATTTCGTTTCCAACATGAGCAAGCCATGCGACGGTGCCAAGACGGAGTGGCCTGAGCTGGTCGGGCGCACGATCAAGGAGGCGGAGGAGAAGATCAAGGCGGACCGACCGGACCTCAAAGTTGTCATTGTCCCGGTAGGAAGTGTTGTGACACAGGAGGTCGATCTGAACCGCGTCCGCGTCTGGGTCGACACAGTGGCGGAGGTTCCCAAGATTGGCTAGGCTAGCTTGTAATTAGCCTACTGGAATAAAAACCCACGCAAGTCTCAACATCCTCCAGTTAATTTGCCGAACAAATAAGCATGGGTATGTTGTGAAGAAAAATAAGTATTGGTTGTGTTTCGCGGAAATGTATCATGTGTGGATGTGTTATGTATGTTATTTTGTTGTAAGTTGTAATAAGCATCGTTAATATTATCTGGCCCTGTTTATATTGTCTAATAAATTATAATCTACTTTAGCGGAGTGAAATCCGTTTCATACCTTTGGCAGAGTCACATCTTAACGTTTTAATCACTGAAATTGGCATGATCCTGGTCGATTTTGATTTTATGGGAGTAAAATTCCAACACTTTACACTTGGAGAGATTGTGAGATACGCAAAGGTGTTTCTAACAGATGAGATACCTATCGGTGCTTTGAAATCCGTACGTAACGGATCTCATCCATATGTATAACCCTGTATTGTGGCAGCCCATCTTTTTGTATCTCCATTATAGTCAAACAAATGTGCGTTGAATGGGGCCATGTCAACAAAATGTACTACTTCTGTCAGTGGGGTGTACCCAGGCATGCAACATGTCTCCTCTCCCTTCCTCCCGAACAATCCATAGATTTTATTTTAGCTTGTAATTTTAGATGGCCACTGTCTTTCACACTAAAATTCTGTTATTGAATTTTTCATATATTTAAATTCCTTGCAACAAGATCTTTAGAACAAGATCAATCTTGAATATATTTAAACTAGCTTTAGAAATAACATGTTTCATATATTTCAAAAAATTACTCGTTTCATCAATTTCACTTAGTTCAAAACACTGATTTCCATCATCTCATATATTTCAATTATCTCAAAGAATACAAACATGTCTTGTTAATTCAAAATGAGTGAAATCGATATTTTTTTAAAATGAGTGAACCAGTTCTTGAAATGACTGAAATATGTGCTTTGAAATGAGTAAATCGTTTCCTTAAATGAGTGAAATGATTTTCTGTTGTTGAGTGAAACTGTATATGAAAATTTGTGAAATATGTTTTCTCAACTAAGTGAAATTATTTTTCTGAAAATGAGTAACATCAGTATTTTGAAATAAGTGAAATTGTTTTTTTAAGAAGGTGAAATGACTATTTTTAATTAATGAAATCAGTTTTATGAAATGAGTGAAGCTAGGTCTTCGAACCGACTGAACTTGTGATCTTTTTTTCAAAATGAGTGAAATATTTTTTTAATTGAGGAAATCCATTTTTTAAACTAAATATGTTTTTAAAAGGAGTGAATTTTAAAACAGTGAGTATTTTTTCTATGAAGCAAAACAATTTTTGGAGATGAGTGAACTCGGTTTTTTGAAATGAAATAAATGAGTGAAATCAGTTTTCAAACATGCGCAAAATCTGTTTCCTAAAACGAGTGAAATTTCTGATCTCAAACATGTGAAATCACTTTCCAAAATGAATGAAACCAGGTTTTAGAAATATGTTTCTAAGTGAGTGCTTCTTTTGATATAATTGAAATGGCCCTTTGAAATAACTGAAGTGGGTCTTTCAAAATTATTGAAATGATTCTTTTCAAATCACTGAAATTGATAGTTCAAAATAATGGGAATTGGTCTTTAGAAATAAATTACAAGATTGGTATTTTTAAATAATTGAAATGGGTATTTTGACATAATTGAAATGGGACTTTTGAAAATACAATGTCTTTTGAAACAGTGCAGTAGGAATCACTTTTTATAAAATAGTGAAACAATTGAGTTCACTTTAAAATAAATAGTAGTTCAAATTTTTCCAACATTGATCATGTTCTTAAGGTCTTGTGACCGCGGATTCAAATATATAAAAAGTTTTAAAAATGGGCATTTGGTTCAAAAGATATCAATTATTTAAAATATGAGGATGAAATTAAATGCATGTTGTTTGTGGGGAAAAGAATGCATGCATGCACAGGTCTTTCACTCCACTCTAACTCTCCCTCTTTCTTCTGTAAAAGGCTGACATTGTCTGACTTGTGTCAGGTCATATTTCTAGGTATAGCTGCAAGAAAGGATTACCGTGTTTATACCCGTCGATGACGCACCAATCTTGATGAATCGAACAGACCGTGGACTATCCACCACTGCATAACAGTTCCCTTAGATTTACTTTACTCCAGTGAGGTAGTTCCAGACCGGAAGAAGGAAGAAGGACCACACCCAAAGAGCCCCAAGCTACAATCCCAACACTTCGAGAGCTAAATATCCACAGTGATTTTAATAGCACAGTACGAAAATGGACAACAAATCACTTTCACCACCAGCAGCACTTACAGAAGGGCGCGTCAAGCTTCATCGCCATGGTTCCACCGTCGCTTCTCCCGGGACAAGGTGATCAGCTTTAGGTATGGAATGGGGTGGGACAAGCGTAATAGCTGCAAGGACATGGAGATGCGTATGGAAGGAATGGATCGTACAATGAAAGTCAGCGGTTGGAGTAACAAAGGTACATACCATAACAAATAGGGGCGGAGACAGGACCCAGAGCCTGGGCCTGGGGAGTGGGGCCCAACTTTCTTTGCTGACTGTAGTGATTACTCGACATGTGAGGTCCAAATCCAGGGCGGCTTTTGAAGGTGGCCCGGGGCCTGCTCAAGGTGGTTCGTGGACGTTTAAAAGAAAAGGAAGAAGAAAAATTGGACAAACATGGATTCTATCCCGTGTCTGCTAGACCACGCAACACTACTAGCCACAAGGCGAGCTTCGCCCTTGTGTATAATACTAGGGCGTGTCTTACTTGAGACTATTCAAGCCATTTATTTTCTTCTGTTTCTTTTACTTTTTTCTTCTCCATTTTTCTCATTGGTGCTTGCATTTTGTTTCTTCTTTTTTGTTTCCTTGCATTTTGTTTCTTCTTCATTTTTTGTTTGGTTTTCTTTTCTCTTCTTAATTTGTTGTTTTTCTTTTATTTATTTTTTCATATGTTTGTTTTTGTTTTCACTCTACATTTTGGTATGTGTCAAAAACATTTTTGATCAACATTTTTTTATACACGTTCAACATTGTTCGAACACTTATTCAATATTTTTTTTAAATACTAGTTCACATTATAATACTTATTTCAACATTTTTTAAAATACTAGTTCAACATTTTTCAAATACTCATTCAACATTATTTAATTTTTATTCAACATTTTCTAATACTTGTTCAACATTCGTTTAACATTTTCTAATATTTATTCAACAGTTACAAACACTTGTTGAACATTTCAAGTACTTATAAACATTTCTAAATACTTGTTCAACATTTTACAAATACTCGTTCAATATTTTTTTAATACTTATTGAATATTTTTCAAATACTTGTTCAACATTTTTCATACTTATTTAATTTTTAAATACTTGTTCAACATTTTCCAAATACTTGTTCAATATTTTTCAAATACTTGTTGAACATTTTTTAAATGTTTTTTTGAAGACTTTTTTTGTATATATATGTAGAATATTTTCAAATAAATAAAAGTAAAAAATAAAGCAAATAATGAGAACAGAAAACAGAAAGAAAAAACACAAAAAACAGGCCTTTGCTCCCGCGTGGCGGGACCGGCCCATCTGGGCTCCCCCCGACGCAAGGCATCCCCATGTGCTCGCTTAAAGTCACCTCAAAAAAATGTGCTCGCTTAAAGCGAGAAATAGGTGAGGCCGTCATCATGAGCTCGTTTTTTTTCACAGAAATCATAGGCACGGTTTGCTTTTGTGTGTTTGGCTACTCCGCCCTAGCTATAACCTCTCGGTTTGTTAAGTCTTAATTGGATCAGAAACTGGTATAAAGTTGGACCCGACCACTACTCCTCTATAGATTTTTTCGAAAAAGAAAAAACCCTTACATATATATTTCAGATCAGAGGAAAAGAAGCACCTAGATCTTAGTTCTTATGTCACACCTGATACAAGTGTATCGGTGGACAGAGGGGGATCCATCACCAGTGGCCATCTTCATCATCCCGGCGCTCTCCATGACGAGGAGGGAGTAGTTCATCCTCGGGGCTGAGGGTATATACCAGTGGCTATGTGTTTGATCTCTCTCTCTCTCTCTCTCTCTCTCTCTCTCTCTCTCTCTCTCTCTCTCTCTCTCTCTCGTGTTCTTGATATGGCACGATCTTGATGTACCGCGAGCTTTGCGATTATAGTTGGATCTTATTATGTTTCTCCCCCTCTACCTTCTTGTAATGGATTGAGTTTTCCCTTTAAAGTTATCTTATCGGATTGAGTCTTTAAGGATTTGAGAACACTTGATGTATGTCTTGCATGTGCTTATCTGTGGTGACAATGGGATATTCACATGACCTACTTGATGTATGTTTTGGTGATCAACTTGCGGGTTCAGTGACCTTGTGAACTCATGCATAGGGGTTGGCACACGTTTTCGTCTTGACTCTCCGGTAAAAACTTTGGGGCACTCTTTGAAGTTCTTTGTGTTGGGTTGAATAGATGAATCTGAGATTGTGTGATGCATATCGTATAATCAAACCCGTGGATACTTATGTGACATTGGAGTATAAATGTGACATTAGGGTTTTGGTTGATGTGTGTCTTAAGGTATTATTTTTCTACGAACTCTAGGGTTGTTTGTGACACTTATAGGAATAGCCAATGGATTGATCGAAAAGAATAACTTTGAGGTGGTTTCGTACCCTACAATAATCTCTTCATTTTTTGTCTGCTATTAGTGACTTTGGAGTGACTCTTTGTTGCACGTTGAGGGATTGTTATATGATCTAATTATGTTATCATTGCTGAGAGAACTACTACTAGTGAAAGTATGAACCCTAGGCCTTGTTTCGAAGCATTGCAATACCGCTTTTGCTCACTTTTATTACTTGCTACCTTGCTGTTTTTATATTTTCAGATTACGAAAACATATATCTACCATTCATATTGCACTTGTATCACCATCTCTTCGTCGAACTAGTGCACCTATACAATTTACCATTGTATTGGGTGTGTTGTGGACACAAGACACTCTTTGTTATTTTGTTGCAGTGTTGTTTAAAAGAGACCATCTTCATCCTACGTCTCCCACGGATTGATAAAACTTAGGTCATCCACTTGTGGGAAATTTGCTACTGTCTTACAAACCTCTACACTTGGAGGCCCAACAACGTCTACAAAAAGAAGGTTGTGTAGTAGACATCAGCTGCCACCGTCGCGAGCTCTGTCGCGACTCCTGTTTCGGTCGCCACCGCGGGCTCTGCCGCGACTCCTGGCACGGCCCCCACTGCGGGCCCCGTTGCCGCTGTTGTCCCGCCTCTCGGCGTGACGACCCGTGCCAGGGCCGGTGTGCTTCGGTCGAGCACGCGCTATTCCGCCGACGAGTATGTGTGCGCTGCCTCGACATTGACGCCGTCACCCATCCCCGCCTCCGCTCGAGCTGCCCTTCGGGATCCCCAATGGCTCGCGGCGATGCAGGAGGAGTTCGACACCCTACAGCGCAACCGCACGTGGCATCTTGTTCCGCGACCCCCTCGTGCCAACATCATCACTAGCAAGTGGGTGTTCCGCCACAAGACCCGCCCGGACGGTTCTCTTGAGCGCTGCAAGGCTCGGTGGGTGGTTCCTGGATTTCGGCAGCGCGCAGGCGTGGACTTCACTGACACCTTTGCTCTGATTGTCAAACCGGGCATGATCCGCGCCATGCTACAGTTGGCGGTCTTGCGAGCCTGGCCTGTGCACCAGTTGGATGTCTCCAATGCCTTCTTGCACGGCCATCTCGCGGAGCAGGTGTTCTGTGAGCAGCCCACTGGCTTGGTCGACGCCGAGCATCCGGACTCATGTGCTTGCTCTCCTGTTTTCTTTACGTGTTGAAGCAGGCGCCTCGGGCTTGGTACCAGCATATCGCAGCCTTCCTGTAGTCTCTAGGCTTTCAGCTCACTCGCTCCGATGCCTCCCTCTTTGTGTATCATCGGGGAGATGACACTGCATATCTGCTGCTCTACGTCGACGACATCATCCTCACGGCATCCGCCCCCGATCTCCTTCAACAGCTGACAGCTCGTCTTCGTGATGAGTTCGCCCTCAAGGACTTGGGGCCTCTACACTACTTCCTCGGCATCGAGGTGGTCCGTCGGACTGACGGCTTCTTTCTGCATCAGCAGAAGTACGCCCACGAGCTTCTAGAGCGTGTCGGTATGCTTAACTTCAAGCCGGCGCCCACCCCTGTCGACACGAAGGCGAAGGTCTCTCCTCTGGAGGGGTCTCTTGCGTCCGATGCAGCGTTCTATCGCTCCATTGTTGGTGTTTTACAGTACCTAACGCTGACTCGACCCAACCCGCAGTACGTTGTCCAGCAAGTGTGCCTCCACATGCATGCTCCGCGTGACTCTCATTGACCTTGGTAAAACGTATTCTCCGTTACATACGCGACACCGTGTCCTTGGGACTCACCCCGACGGCCTCCGCCTCCACCGACCTCGTTGCCTACTCGGATGCCGACTGGGTTGGCTGCCTGACACTCGATGCTCCACGCCCGGCTATTGCGCCTACCTTGGGCCCTCGTTGATCTCTTGGTCATCGAAGTGGCAGCCCACGGTCTCCCGCTCCAGCGCCGAGGCAGAGTATCGGGCCGTGGCTAATGTCGCGACCGAGTGCTCTTGGATCCGCCAGCTACTCCAAGAGTTACTTTGTGATGTTCACAAGGTCACTCTTGTCTACTACGATAAGGTCAGCGCGGTCTACCTCTCCGCCAACCCGGTGCACCATCGACGTACGAAGCATATTGAGCTCGATATTCACTTCGTGCGCGAGCAAGTTGCCCTTGGTCGTGTTCGGGTTCTCCATGTTCTGACGTCGCAATAGTTTGCTGATGTGATGACTAAGGGATTGCCTACTTCCGTCTTCGAGGAGCTTCGGTCCAGTCTCTGTGTCTTCGGCGATGCTTCGACTGCCGGGAGGGGGGTGTTGAGTATATATTTGTGTTGCATGTATTACGTATTGTGGCCCACCTCCTAGTTGTGTATAGTTGAGGTTGAGGCCTACCCTATGCTTATATATACGTGCACCAGCATCCCATCAATACAATAATTATTGTATTGGCAAAACATCTCTCTACAGTTCATCTACGGCCCTACGCTTGGAGGCGGGGGCTATCTGTGGATGGATGGAAATATGGTCACGTACTACCATGCGGAGGGCGGCAAGCCGTGCAGCAAGAAGAAACACACCCAACCAAGATATGTGTCACGCCTCTCGAACCGCTCGTTTACGTTAATCAGTTCGGGCACCTATTTTTGTGTTACTCCGACAGCAGGATCAAGATAGAATCTTCAGGTCCTAGCTAGTAGCCGATGAACTTGTCAGGACTACCTATATGATGTTTGGGTTATGTTCACTACATCGTTCTTGTTTATTTTCTAAGGTAGGTCACATCTGAATCTGACATAATTATGTGTCACGTCTAGGACGACCTTATCTTCTTCTTCTCCTTTTTCTTTTTCCTTTTTCATCCCCACACCACCTTTTTTGTTATTTATTGGTTAAGATTAACGGCCGTGTTAGCTGCCATCGAGTTGGCCAGTCCTATTTAGTGCATAGGTCCTTGAATAGCGACCTAACACGTACCCCTCGTGCTAGGTCCTTTGTACGGGCTGCCATTTTGGGGTTTGTTCCCCACCAGTGTCAGAAGGTTCTAGAACTTCCATGAACCGTGTTTTTCATTTTTATTTTCTTTATTTTTAGTTATTTTCCTTCATTACGTGAACATTTTTTGAATTCGCTGACAGTTTTTCAAAATTGTGAATATTTTTCAAACTTGCGAACATTTTTTAAAGACTGTACTTTTTTGAAACTAGTCAACATTTTTTAAATTTTGGGAACATTTTGTGTTTTGATGAACAATTTTTAAAATGGATGAACATTTTATGATTTTTAGAACTTTTTTTGAATCATCGATCATATCTGAAGCGGTATTTTTTTAATATATATGGGAATTTTTTTATTATTATTTTGTGAACATTGTTTTGAAAAATCATAAACAATTTTTGAATTAAAGAATATTTTCAAATTCACGAATTTATTTTTTTAATCAGGAATATTTTTGAATATGTGAACATTTTTCAAAACCTCTATCATTTTTTGAATCCGTGAACATTTTAAGATTTCATGAACACTGTTCTGAATTCACAAACATTATATGATTTGTTGAACATTTTTCTTGAATTTTGGAACTTTTGTGAAATCTTCAATTATTTTAAACAAAAAAAATGGTAAAGAAGGGGTTGTCCCGCGCCGCACATGTGTCGGCCCAAATGGGTGCACAGGGGTTGCGCGATTCACGTCTTCGCGCCACACAGATCCCCAAATAGGAGGTCCCCATCGAGTCTTTGTCATACTAATAATCGGGTTGGTTGTGTTGTCTACAAATTTTCTAGGTTGGCTCGGCTTTGGGGTTTTCTCTTTTTTTTCGTCTGTAACATCACCTATTTTTCTTTTACAACATTGATTGCTTACTGGTTCTTGAACTACATTTCTTTTTGGCTCTGCCCGTTTCTCTTTACTTCTCTACCTTTTCATTTTTTCCCCGGTTTTTATTCTCTTTTTTACCTATTTTTATTTTTTTCCTTTTTATTTTTTCATCTATAAATCTATTTTTATAGTTTTTTTAAATGTATGTTGCACATTTTTTAATAAACTGAACATTTTTGTACTATATTCTGAAAGAATTTAATTACACGGTGATTACTTTGCAAATATACAGCGAATTTACTTTTTCATAACATAATTAACAATTTTTCAAACAAGGTGAACATTTTCTAAATGTACATTGAATTTGTTTTGTAATATACGTTGAAAATAGGTCAGTAGTAATTAAATGCATTTTCTGTTCATTTTGTTAAACAATCAATTAGCCGAAATATGACTGCAACATGGTATCTTTTTTTCTCCGTCTAGCATTTACCTTTTACAATTCTTCTCATGTCAGTATTTTGGTCCAAGAAAAATGAATGCCCGAACAATCAACAAACGAATGAAACAGTAAATATAAAACTGAAATAGTGAGCTAAACACAGTCAGAAAAATGAAGGAGGAACACATGCTAGAAAGAGAAATAAAATGTACGAAACAGGAAAAAGGGGTAAAAAGGTAAATGGGCCACAAAACAGTTGATTTAGAGTGCTATTTCTTTTGACTATTTTTTATACTCCAGGCATAAAAAACTAAGCACAAGAACAGTGAGGTGTATGTTAGATGGTCGACTCCCAGCCCACTATTCATGAAGATATGCAGATGCGTCCGCGAGCATTTTATACCGTTTATTTGGTAATCTTGGATAGGAGTTGTCTTAAAGCATCTTCAATAGATGATGTAGATGCTTATACATCTTTAAGACCGAAAAACTCAACTTCACGAGATGTAAAATACAACATCTCAAGATGTAAATTTGCATCTTCACCTCTAGGTCAACCGTCCAACCGTTTTCATCTTCATTCCACACACCGCCCATCGATCGCCGCCCGGGCCATGGGCGACTCCGACGACCCCGCCGCCTCCTCCGGCGCAGCTGCCGCTGGGTCTGACCCACCCTGCGCGGCCTTCACCGGCGCGACCACCTTCCCCCAATCCCGCCTCTGCCTCCATGCCGCTGCCGCCAGGCAGGCGCCCCGGTTTTTCCCCACCCCGGCTCGTCGTCGTCGCGGCTGCGCCGCCGATGAAGAAGCAGTGGGCCGCCAATCCTCGGGATGGAGGTGTGAAGCGGCCGGCAGGGGCGCAACCCGGCAATGAACCCATATCAGGTGGCCAAAAAATCGAAGGCGGCCGCGGCTGCGTCGGCCGATTCGTTGCCACCGACAGGCGTGGCGTGCGCATCTGGTCAAGGAACTCCTACTCCACCTCCGCCGCCGCCGACGGCAGCCATGGAGGGAGACGTGGGCATGCCCATGGCCACCGCATCCAACCTGTTCGACGAAATGTCGTAAAGGTAAAAAAAATCTGATTTCCTCTTGTTTGTTCTTTCAGTTTCCGATACAAATAGAATGCGAGGATGATTACGTGTACGTCCATTTGTAGTCTTGATGATGAAGCTTTCATGCACGCGACAAAAAGTGTCAAATGATGATTGTTTCTCTCAAGAGTTTGCAACGAGACTTCAACGCATAAAAACGTCGACAAAGAAACCATTGATGATGATGATCATACCACCATCCATAATGTCACTAGTGACAAGGAGAGGACGGAAATTGAGTGATATGTTTGATGTTTATATGCATTTTAATTTGTTGGACCAAGAAGTTTGTTTGAGACAACACACGCTTGGTTGTAGGATTTCAAAATTTAATTGATATGATGCACTTTTGTTCGGAGAAATCTGAAATTTAGTGCTATTTGAATGTTCAGATGCGGCTGTACACATCCGCGCGCCAGTCGGCCGGTTTTACATCTCCAATTTGCATCATATATTGGAGTTGCGCTTTTACATCATCAATATTCGTCACGTGTTGGAGTTGCCCTTTTTAAGGTAAAATACACTTTTTAGTGATGTAAATCACGTATACAACATCCAGTTTTACATCTGCAAATTTACACGATGGTCTTACGTATAGCACTGCTCGCTTGAACCAGCTCAGCGTAGGGATGGCGAACCAGTTTATACAGTCGTGCAGGATGCAGCGCAGCAGGAAGTAGAAACACCATTGTTCGTTGGTGCACCCAGCCATTTTCAGCTTCCGCTGGCTGACGGGGTAAAAGTAAAACAGTCATTCGTACCCCGGTCAAGGCCTTGACCCCCTGCTCCCTCGAAACTAGCACTGCTACAGAGAACTGCACACTGCCAGAACATGCAGGCCAGCGCACACATGATGACGCATCCTTGTGCCCTGTGTCACGCTCGTGTACTCGTATCGAGGTGGTGAAGTGGCCGGGTGGTCTTTGCGTTGCATAGGATGCCATGCCACCGTTGGTGGACGCTTTCGGCACTGACAGCCGTAAAAGGACCCCATCAAAAGAGGTCGCCACTGAATCCGACTCCCACTGCCACTGCCCAGGTCCCAGCGCCACCACTAGCAGCAGCAGCTTTGAACGAAAAGAAAAGGACGGTGACTGACTGTGCTCGGAAAATTAACCGGTCATAGATTCCGGCCCAAAAGGGCAGATGTACCGGCGAGCATTTGTGTGTGACGCCGAGCTTCGATCACATCACGCACGCTCGTGCGTTGCACTTGCACCCCAGTTCGTGTGGCGAAGCCGGATAGATGGATCATGGATGGATGGGCACTGCAAGCACCCAAGCGACACAGCCTATCTGAGTCTTCTACATTTTTTTTTTTGCGGGTGCTCCCGAGTCTTCTTTGCAGAGGTAATAAAGAGGATGAAACCATCAAAAAAACTACAAGCAGCCTTTAGAGCAACTTCAACGGGCCAATCCAAACGGACGGCGCATTTGACCGCTTTTTGTCCGTTTGGGTCGGCCGCCCGCCCGGCGTCCACCCAGTTTTGCATTTGGGTCGGTAGTGCGCCCAACGCGCCGACTCATTTCATGCCCGCATTCAACTTTTAAATAAAAACGGCCCACGGTCGATCATGCCAGCGGCCATGTCTCATGCTGGCACCATGTCAGCGCCGGCATACAATGCCGGCTTCAGAAAATATCACCACAGTTCAAGCTGACGCACTCGCCAGCCGGCCGGCACACATGCCAGCACACAAAAAAGTTGGGACTTGAGTTCGACCACGCCATCGCGGCTCCCATGGTCATGCCGTCACACCTAACGACATACAAAAAAGATGGCCCTCGCCGCCATAGATCACTCGTCGTCGAACTTGAGCATGTCCGCCTGCATCTTCTCGAACCACGGCCTCTTCCTTGGCGACATGGTGTTGAGATCCACCTTCATGATCTACAACCCGGTCATCATGCTCGCAAGAGCCACTTCTTTCGGCTTGGTGTGGTCACGGCACTCCTTGCTGCGGACGCCCAGTTCCACGACGCTGAAGACGAAGCTGCAGTCGGAGTAGGCGACGACGGCGGCCTGCGCGGCGGCCTCATCCCTCGCGTCCGCGGCGTGCCTTCGGCCCTTCCTCTTGGCTGACTCTCTTACTCGCTGTTCGGGCGTCAGCCCCTTCTTCGGCTTGGTCGCGGCGGCGGTCTTGCGCGGGGCACGAGGCTTGCCTTTCCCCGAGGGGGCGACGGCGCCGGACGAGGCGAGGAAGGCGAGGCCGGCGGCGGCGTCGAGGTC
>NC_041383.1:176490889-176556626 GCF_002162155.2 Triticum dicoccoides
GTCGAGGTCGAGGTCGATGGCGTCCTTCATGGCTGGTTGGGGGGTGGGGGCGCGCGGGCGGGAATGTTTTTGGGAAAAAGGGGGGAAATGGTGGTGGCTGCCACCGACCGGCGGGCCCGGAGAGAGGAGTAGGCGCGCGCGCGTCCGTCTCTTGTCCGCGCCGACGCAAATCCGGCTCGAAATTGGGCCGGGAATGGGTCGCCCGCGGACGAAAAACGGACGCGCGTCCGTTTGGTCGGCGCGTTGGGCCGCCACTTTTGTCCGCGCCGACCCAAATGAACGCGGGCGGACGAAATGGGTCGCCCTATTGGAGTTGCTCTTAACCACGCTGATTTCCCTAATTCGGTGGTAGTTTCTTTGCCTTTTATATTGTTTCTATTAGCCGGCTATTATTTCATCCCCTGGACATGGGTGCATTGTTGGATCCCGGTCCTTGCCGACGGGAGGCTCCGTTTTTAGGTGCTTCTTTTAAGCTTTGTCAGAGTTTGTGTCCTGCTAAAAAACAAGACGGCGGTGGCTTCTCGAAGATGGAATAGGTTCTCCCTGTCTAGCCCTCGTCTCGGTGGTGCGTCTAATATCGTCGGAGGGCGTGTGGAGGTGCGTCTACGGCGGATCTCGCAGATTTGATCGGTGGTTGTCTTTAGTGGATCCGTTCGGACTCGATCTTTGTTCGTTTTTGTTCATGTGTCTTCGGGTTGGGTCGCTTCGATCTAAGCTTCTTTTCATCAACAGTGGTTGTTGTTTTGGTGCGTTGGTCCTATGAGGCCTTAGCACGATGATTTTCTGACTGTCTACTACAACAAGTTGTGTCCGGCTCAGACGAAGGAGAGGCAATGCCGGCGGCGCACCTTCGGCTCGCTTCAATGCTTATAATTGTCGCTAGGTGGTCTACGAATCTGGATGTAATTTTTATTATTTATTGTGTTCGTTGTACTACCATGATTAGATATGAATAGGCTAAAAGTTTCCCTCAAAAAAAAGCTCTGTACTATCTTCGTTCTGGTTTACCAGTCTTCCTTGTATTTTGGGTCATATTTTGACCTTAATTTTAACTAATAAAATATAAATCATATGTAGCAAAAATTATATCATTAAAAACTATATTTAAATACAAATCCAACAGTATAATTTTTAGCAACATGCATTAACATTTTTGCTAGTCAAATATGTAGTTAAATTCAAAACGCGACGAGGGCTGGTAAACTCAGACGAAGGTGTAACACGTAGGGGGATTGATTGTCAAGCATTGGTTGTCTTACCATCACGATCGAAGAAAAATGCACATATGTGGATACTTAAAAGTTGTGAAGTTAGAACAACCATCCATTTTTGTAAGAAACCAACCAAGAGTCAACCAATAATAAGCAGAAAAAATAGAATGTTATTATTTGCACAAATCAAACAATCAAAGTTATTCGTAGAGTCAAGATTGCCATGCACACGAGAAAGTACAAAATACATGAAGTACAAAAGGAGAAGAACCTTGACAACTTTTCCATGTGATAAAATTAACAAATAAAGCAATGGAAACACAAACAATGCTCTGACAAATTGGTGGGCAATTTGGAAACATATATGCTTTAAAAGAAGGTTCCTCACTGATTTGATGGCAACTTATTTATTCTCGTCAAAATAGCAAGATAGAAGAGCTTGATTTGATTAAAGCTTATTTGTTCCCACCTATCCAATAGCAACTTCAAAGAAAAATATGTGAACATATCCTTGATATAACAAATTAATTTCCATCAAGAGTCACATTACATCATAGGCAATTTTGAAGTAAAGGTTTACCTCATATGAAGAACTAGACCCTCTTTTTTCTTAGTTAGTTGATGAATGGAATCATTTCTTCCAATCAACCTCGATGCTACAAAAATCAAGTAAAACATAAATTCATGCGTTGGGACTGATCCATATTAATTGAAGTTGGTTAGTGTTGGGGAACGTAGTAATTTCAAAAAAAATCCTACGCACACGCAAGATCATGGTGATGCATAGCAACGAGAGGGGAGAGTGTTGTCCACGTACCTTCGTAGACCGTAAGCGGAAGCGTTATGACAACGCGGTTGATGTAGTCGTACGTCTTCACGATCCGACCGATCCAAGCACCGAACGTACGGCACCTCCGAGTTCAGCACACGTTCAGCTCGATGACGATCCCCGGACTCCGATCCAGCAAAGTGTCGGGGATGAGTTCCGTCAGCACGACAGCGTGGTGACGATGATGATGTTCTACCGACGCAGGGCTTCGCCTAAGCACTGCAACGATATGACCGAGGTGGAATATGGTGGAGGGGGGCACCGCACACGGCTAAGGAACGATCACGAAGATCAACTTGTGTGTTCTAGGGTGCCCCCCTGCCCTCGTATATAAAAGAAGGGAGGGGGGAGGTGCGGCCGGCCCCCTAGGGGTGCGCCTGGAGGAGTCCTACTCCCACCGGGAGTAGGACTCCCCCCTCTTGCCTTGGTGGAGAAGGAAAGGAGGAAGGGGAAAGAGGAAAGGGGGGCGCCGCCCCCCCCTCTTCCTTGTCCTATTCGGACTAGGGGGGAGGGGGCGCGCGGCCTGGCCTGGCCGGCCCTCCTCTTCTCCCTCATGGCCCACTAAGGCCCATTAACCCCCGGGAGGGTTCCGGTAACCCCCCGGTGTTCCGGTAAAATCCCGATTTCACCCGGAACCATTCCGATATCCAAATATAGGCTTCCAATATATCAATCTTTATGACTCGACCATTTCGAGACTCCTCGTCATGTCCGTGATCACATCCAGGACTCCGAACAATCTTCGGTACATCAAAACTTATAAACTCATAATAAAACTGTCATCGTAACGTTAAGCGTGCGGACCCTATGGGTTCGAGAACTATGTAGACATGACCTAGAACTATTCTCGGTCAATAACCAATAGCGGAACCTAGATGCTCATATTGGCTCCTACATATTCTACGAAGATCTTTATCGGTCAAACCGCATAACAACATACGTTGTTCCCTTTGTCATCGGTATGTTACTTGCCCGAGATTCGATCGTCGGTATCCAATACCTAGTTCAATCTCGTTACCGGCAAGTCTCTTTACTCGTTACGTAATGCATCATTTCGTAACTAACTCATTAGCTACATTGCTTGCAAGGCTTATAGTGATGTGCATTACCGAGAGGGCCCAAAGATACCTCTCCGACAATTGGAGTGACAAAACCTAATCTCGAAATACGCCAACCCAACATGTACCTTCGGAGACACCTGTAGAGCTCCTTTATAATCACCTAGTTACGTTGTGATGTTTGGTAGCACACAAAGTGTTCCTCCGATAAACGGGAGTTGCATAATCTCATAGTTACAGGAACATGTATAAGTCATGAAGAAAGCAATAGCAACATACTAAACGATCAAGTGCTAGGCTAACGGAATGGGTCATGTCAATCACATCATTCTCCTAATGATGTGATCCCGTTAATCAAATGACAACTTATATCTATGGTTAGGAAACATAACCATCTTTGATTAATGAGCTAGTCAAGTAGAGGCATACTAGTGGCGTTATGTTTGTCTATGTATTCACACATGTATCATGTTTCCGGTTAATACAATTCTAGCATGAATAATAAACATTTATCATGATATGAGGAAATAAATAATAACTTTATTATTGCCTCTAGGGCATATTTCCTTTAGTTAATACTCCCTCCGTCCCAAAATTCTTGCCTTACTTTTGTCTAGATACGGATGTATCTAACACTAAGATGTGACTGGATACATCCGCATTTAGATAAATCTAAGACAAGAATTTTGGAACGGAGGGAGTACAAATTTGTACTAATTTTGTACTAAGCCAATGTCAATTCATATGGATCGGAGGGAGTACATGATTTGGGTAGATTGTGAGCTAGAAAGAAATATGGTATTCTAGAAACTCGAAGCGATATTACATATGGTCAAAATATATGTCAAGACAATTCCTGCTTCAATAGTTCTAGGATAAAAACAAAGAGTCATAAAACTAACTATTTCCTATTACATCTCAAGAACATCCTGATTAAAATCTAGAGGCGGCAACATGCCAAGGCAAGCAAATTTGTTAATATGAAAGCTTATTTATTACCCAAGCTGAATGGGGTTTGCATGCGTTAGTTGAGCTATCCATTCAAATTTTAATCTCCAATAATTTCAAACGCAAAACTATGCATGGAAAAGACATACTCAAACGATAACCCGTCATGGAATATTTAACCTTTAAGCCCTCGCTTTACCTACGAGGTTCATATCCAGAGCTACCAGTAGACCTGCCAGATTCACTCCATGAACCTGTATTTGTAGCATTATGCAAATAAATTCAAATATAAGGTGAGCTTACAATATAACTAAATCATGCTTTGCACTGTCATAGCAAAGGATCTTCATTCTCGATTAGGCACGTGCATCTGTTGTGTTGTTTCCCCCGCTTGTTCGGTTTCTATTGCGAACCAGGTATGATGAGCTCATAATAGAGTAAAAAAATGCTTACATGGACATGTAGTGCATACCATGGGGTCAATATAAAAGCATAAACATCGAAAAACATAATATTCTTTAGAAAATAAGGTCATAATATAACATGCACATGTGATTATAGGATGCAAGCAACGAATAGGATACATGTACCCAAATGTAAAAGCTATTGAAGAAATATAGTGTTGTGTCATGAGGGATTAAGTAGGGGAGGGGCAAGCCGATGGCAGTGTTCAAGGAAACCATATGATAACTATTTTCATATGATACTATTGCAGGCAAGGCTCTTCATTCTCATGGTTGGCGTGTCAAAGATGCTTACACGCATCCCTCCACCCTCCAAGAAGATGCGACGCAGGCTACTCGTACCATAGACAATCGGCAGGCCGCAACCCTACACGATGTTCTTGATATTTGGCTCTGCCCTCCTCACATGTGACACCAAGTATCGCATCGCCCCCTATGATGCAATGCCACCGACAATGAGGCAACACACATACAAGTTCCTCAGCCTCGTACTGTTGATGGTCGCTACCATCATCACAGTCATGATTAGTGCTTACTTAGTGCAGGTGCTGGAGTCCCTCTTCTTGTGCTCCTGCGGGGTTGATATGGCTTGTGGCTACATTTGCCTCTTCATCGGAGGAGCTCGTGCCACCATACGCTATGATATCGTTGTTGTTATCGTACAATTCGATTAGATGGTCTTATTTGATATGCTTAGGGTTATTTTGATGATGTATGCACTCAGATTTATTTTATGATGTATAACTGTTCGATGACTTTATGTTCGACTGATATTCGATAAAAATACCAGAAATCTAATTCGGCTCATGTGCACCTAAAATCAACATCATCAGTTGCACATTGCTTTGCTTCCCCCTAAGCTGCCGAGCACACTAGAAAATACCTCTTGCGTTGCTGCAAAATTTCTAATGAATTTGTAGAGATATATGATCATGGTATACAAGCAGCGTAGAACATTAATCCAGTTCCATGCTAAGAATACTATACAACAATGTCCCCGAAAATTGGGAACATATTAGATATTCATAATTAATATCTTAAAGTAAAAAAAAGAACATGAAAGTACTATGGTACATCTCTACGTAGCAGTTGGCCAATTATTCCTAGAGCTAGCAACATATAAAGAGGCTGATCCCAAGGAAGGTGTTGTAGGGTGGAGACCCTAAGTGGTGATCTTTCACGAATTGGAGGGGGGTCCACGAACAACACGGGGAAGAACACGAAGAAATCACAAGAGGAACACTCATGAACAAGCCCAATTACACATCCACTAGACTCAAATTCACACAAGATCCACCAAGGTACATGAACAACAAGAGGAACAAGGATACATGGTAAGGTTCATCACAAATCCAAGAGGAGATGAGGTCTTGATGATCTAGATAGATCCTTCCCTAGATGGGGTCTTGATATCCACTAGGTATCTTCTCCTAGGAGGTCTTGATCTCCATGGGAGAGGGTAGATAGGAACAAAGCTCTACTAGATCATATCATGTACTTTGCTAACCCTAGCAAATGGTCTAGGGACGGAATATATAGGTGGCTGGAGGTGAGGGACGAAGTGGAGGGGCATTCCCCGGCCAACTCGCAGGAGGGCCCGTGTGCACGGGCTAAGTGGACCCCGTCGGTGCAGGGGGGGCTTTGCACGGTACACGCCCGTGCGCATGGGGTAGACAATAGATGCGGTGAGGGCCCGTGTGCACGTGGTGTCCAGAGAGGCTCTGGATAGCTCGTGCGCACGGGGTCCCGGGAGGCCATGCGCACGGGGTCGTCTGGGCACTGCTTCTCCTTCCAGTTGCCGGTCTCCTTCTTCCGTGCGTTCTTCTCGCTCCTCTTCTTGGACTTGGTCAGGCTCCTCAGCTCCGTGGTGGGGGTCGCCCTAGTACCTAATGATGTACAATGTTCCACGATGAGGTAGCAATCAAGTCCAATGGATATTCATGTCAATCTCGAAGAGGAGTGGGTTCACCTTATGTCCAATAGGCTCACTTGGGACTTGAGGTGCTATGGAGGTGTACATGGAGATGACCGTAGGATGCTCCGCATCAGAAGGTCATGTTTAAACATTTTCCCCATGTGGCGAATACCGCGGTGCATGAGCTAGCAAGGTTTAGTTTCTAAATAAAAGTTGTAATAATTGGGTTGATGACTCGCCCCCGGGGCTTTATTATCAACATCCTTGTGTGCGATGTAATTATGCTCTAAATTAATAAAGGTAGCTATGATGCCCTTCCTTAAAAAAAGAATTTCATTCAGAAAATATTGATAAGAATATAGTAAGATCGACAAAGGTTACTGAATGAGTAATTATAAAAAAGATGTGCTCTTAGTTGCCTCATATGAGAAATGGAAGAAGACAACATGGTCATCAACACCAAAAGGTCCCATTTCCAAAAGCAAGCACTTGTTGTACAAGTCTTCATACTCCCAACAATTATTGGACGGAGAAACAAATGAGTCATGAACTTGTAAGACATACGAGGGAGACCTTTGGGGACTGATGGGGAACAAAAGTGGGACAGTTAGTTGTTGCACCCACAGAGTATCAAGTGAACGTCTTCAGACGACATAAGTATTAAAGGTGACGCATGCATTGCTACGACGTTCTTGGTCATGAGTTAAGCCTCCTTTTAACGCAATTTTATGCAGGCTATTATTGTTACTTGTGTTGTTGTGTGTTTCACTTGAGTTGGGTTGCCTTTTAATTACGTTAGTATTTTTTATTGGCTTCGCTCTTATCCGGTGGAGATGGTATAAGGTGTGCGAGGTGGACTGAGTTGTTCTTGCACTAACACAAAAATCAACATACGGGCACCACATTCATCTCTAAGTGGACCCAAACGTAGCACACATCAACTATTCACTCCCTTGCATATAGGCCCATAAGCGACCCCGAAGGCCTGACGCACCAGGAGTCAACGGTTCTAGAGATCTTCGAATTTTAGAAGATGCGAGCCCACACAACCAAGATCCAGATATGTTCAACCATTGTCGGCCAACGGTATCAGAAATTCGTCAGCGTGACCCATGGCAAGCAAAACCCAAAGTGTTGGAAAATGGATGAAGATACACGGTCACATGGAGGTGACGGTGAAGGGTAATGATCCACGACCGACCGCTCGACCGTCTCGTCGGTTAATCTTATGGCTGGCGTGAAGAAGAAAGAAAGAATTACGACGGGGAACCTTTAGAATTAATAAAGTGGTGTTGATGGAGAACCTTTTGTAGGAAAATAATCTGTTGGCGGGAGGGAAAAAAGATGATGTCAGCAAATGACATGACATCACCAAAACATAGGAAAATTCAAATTCTATAATGGGAGGCACATATTTAGAATTTATATGATGCGGAAATGTTGTTTGGTGCTCGAGCTCCATGGAGCTCATTTAAAAAAAAATCAAAGAAAATGTTTCAATGTTTCACAAAAAAAAATCACTCTAGAAGATGGCTTTCTCCATGATATATGATCTAAGGATTATTACAATGGTTGCTGATTTGTGAGGCAAATTGCTACCTGCTTTGCGAGATGCCACTGGCTAGCTTTCTTACGCAACTGCAATGACGAAAATAAAAATCTGCTAGTGACAGTGATGTATACCAGCAAACAGTGGTCGCACGAACTCGAGAATATCCGTCAATTAGCCGTTGTATCACCTTTTGAAATCTCTCGCTAGGAATTACAGTATAAAACAAATGGCTAAGCGGTCACGATCACACCACACCGCGGACAAACAAGACTTTCACGATCAGTATAGGTTGGTCGCCGAACCCCTGACCTAGTGCTCGTTCAAATCCTACCGGTTACGTACTCCCGCTACTTATTTTTCACGAGCACCGCTTGCTTCGCGTATCCATTCAAATTCTTGAGCTCTTCCTCCTTTTGGAAGCGGCCGGCGGGGACGGCTGTTGTGTTGCGCGGCGCCGTCCAAGCGTCAATTTATGCCAACCTTTGTTTAACTTTCACTAATAATAACTCCTCTTTCCGTTGGCCAACGACTGGAGTACTCAACGTACGAACAACCATATCTGCCGTATAGTAGTACGTTCGATCGGGTGACATGCACCGTCGATATATGCATGCAACATGCATGCTTAATTTTTGGAATAGTCAGTCAACATGGTTACTGTATTTACCCGCAAATAAAAACATGGTTAGTGTATTGATTAGGATCGCATGTGTCCCGGTTAACTCTAAATTAACATGGATTCGTGTCGAGGCTAGGTTAGCTAAAATTAAATGCAGTGCTCCAACAGCTCAAATTAAATGCAGTATCCCAGTTCAAATTAAGCTAGCTAGCGGTAGGAGTAACCTTTTTTGGTGCGTGTGTGTGTGAATAGATGAAACGATTTCACAAGATTCATGTGCTTCTCGCCACCTTCCACGCACAAAAAAGTTGTTTATTGAAAACAAAGGCACGCGAATCTTCTAGCAAAACGTAGCCGGAGCGTGGCACCATAAACAGAGTCACACGAACTCACCGCTAGCTGCCTCGTACATGCATGCATGGCACGAAGCACGTAGGCATTATGACGCCAAGTCATGGACACAACTCACAAAGAGGAAAAGGAAAAATAAACGGGAAAATAATATAGAAGTAGCAATAGGTAAAAGCTTGGCTGTACTTCCTGAAACACACGGCGATACAGTTTGTGTATGGAATGGGAATGCTATGTCGTTTTGAGCGCAATGTCATCAACATATATGTGCATACTCCGGGTTAACCCTAAAGGAGTATCTTATGGTTAGTCTCTCCTTCTTCGATTTTTATCTTGTTACCGATCCACATTAGGCAGCATCAATTTCTTGATTTAGATGAAATTAGTTAGGTCAGCGATTTCTTCTTTTATCTTCTAGGCAAGATGTATTGGCTATATGTCACTTGGATTTAATTTTTCATCTATTGTGTTTGTATTTGTGTAGTCATGAAGACAAAAAAAATAAATACGTCTTTTAAATAATTGTAGGCACATTTGACCTTCTTGGTAAAAAAATTTTAATTAATATAAAATGTAACATTTTTGCATTGCTCCACTGATTGTAAGATCTATCAAAAGCATTCAATATATCTACTATGTTATCTTTCTTTTTCTCGTCGTCGTCTCTTGCCCCCTCACCCCCTTAAGTTCAAATCCTGGCTCCACCCTGGACCCAAGTCGAAGCCAAACATGAAAACATTACATACACTTCCTAGTTGAAGAGTAGAAACAATGTGTTTTTCAAACAAAAAAGGTGAGTTCACATTACATTATTTCTCCTTAATTTTTTGTGGGAACTAAAGTGTTTCTTGTGAATGATTCTTTTTGACATGACACGCACAAGTAAAGCCCCTGACACAATCCCGATTGATATTTGTATTAGATAAGTAAGAACTCATTCAAACAAAAATTCCAACTTAACTGCCTAAAGAATTCTGAAACCCGCATTTTAGAGTTAAAAGCAAAAGTCCAACTTATAGTCTTTTATGTCAAAATCCAAAGCCGTATGACCAAATAATTGCCTCAAAATACAACCCATGCCGAGTTAGGGCAGGTGAGGAAGATGTGCATCGTGTCCTCCAGGGGTGCACCACATCTGGTGCAGGTGGTGTCGGGGACGATGGTCTTACAGAAGAGATTCACCTTGTAGTTGAGTCGTTCCTTGAAGAGTAGCCAGCCGAACACCTACACCTTAATGGGTACTCGGGACACCCAAATAAGATGGGTGTTTATATCGTGATCGTCCTGGACGGCGAGCAGATGGTAGGCGTTCTTGGTGAACAATGGCAACCCATGAGTGTGATACCTATCATCGGCATCGGTGTTTTGTTCGAAATCCCGCGACAAAGGCAACACAACATCAAGCACAACAGAGGCAACCACGGTAAGGCAATTCCACATGTTAGCTAGCAACCCAATCTGCATGACTTGCGAGACGAAAGTAGCGGTTTTGATGGACTGAGAGCATAAGTGGGGTAAGGCTATAGCGAGGGGTTTGGAGAAGATCCAACTATCATGCCAAAAGAAGGTGGAGTGGCCAATATAGTTGAAGACAAAAGAATTTTCTAGAGGGGCGGGAGTTGGTGGCTGACAGTTTTCCAAAGGATGGAGGGGTTTGAGGTTGCATCTGCGATAGTCGTAGAGTAGCAGAAGTGGTACCAATGTATCCGTGGGAGATTAGGGTTTTGATTCAACTTGAAGGCAAATCTCATTAGCAGACAACTATTTTGGATAAACAAGTTTTTAATGCCTAGGTCACCACAACCTTTTGGTTTGCAAACATTTTTTCCAAGTGATAAGACGTAAAGACCCACTACAAGTTTCGTTGGTCATCCAAAAAAAGGCCCTACAAATCGCGTCTAGCTCTTTCAACACTTTTTTAGGAAGACGGAAAATCGACATGAAGTAGATTAATAGGTGTGGGAGTCCTGGACTAGGGGGTCCTCGGGCGTCCGGTCTATTGATGTGAGCCGGACTGATGGGCCGTCAAGATACAAGACAGAAGATTATCTCTCGTGTCCGGTGGGGACTCTCACGTGCGTGGATGGCAAGTATAGGTGTACGGATATTTTATTCCTTTCTGTAAAACCGACTTTGTACAACCCTAAGCCCCTCCGGTGTCTATATAAACCGGAGGGTTAGATCGGAGGCAGGATCACAATAACATTGCTAGGCTAGCTATCTAGGGTTAGCCGAATCAATCTCGTGGTAGATCAGCTCTTGTAACCCCTATACCCTCGAATATAATCAAGCAGGAGTAGGGTTTTACCTCCATTAAGAGGGCCCGAACCTGAGTAAACACTGTGTCCCTTCTCCATTGTTACTATTGATCCTCAGACGCACAACTTGGGCCCCCTACCCGAGATCTGCCGGTTTTGACACCGACATTGGTGCTTTCATTGAGAGCTCCACTATATCGTCAACAGAAGGATCGACGGCTCACCTCTTTATCAACAATGACGCTGCGTCTAGGGAGATTTCTTCCCTGACAGGTTTTTGTGTTCGGTGGCTTTGTGCTTCGTGCCAACTCGATCGGCCGCCTCGAGCAGGTCGATAGTTTCGCCCCCGGCTACCAGATCAGGTTTGGAAACCTGAATTTTGTTGCTGACATCCGAGGAGATCTAGTCTTCGACGGGTTTTGCGGCCTCTGCCGCCACCTTATGCCCCCGCCAAGAAGACTCTTCGGATCCCCTGCCAGATCTTGTCTAGGGGTCAACACCAACACCCACCTCGGCCTTAGATCCGGGGCAGGTCTCATTGTCCGAAGATGGGAACATAAGCCTCGCCGGACTTCTCTCCCTCACGGATCTTCCTACCGAAGACCCAGATGCAATCTTAGATTTGGCTCTGGGCAACCATCCCGAACTGTCGAGGTCTGCACTTAGCGGGTCCGATCAGGCGCCCCGCGCCGAATTCAGTGCGGCAGACCCGCAGTTCCCGGTCCCACTTCCGCTCTTAGATGAAGCATTGGGTTTGTTGCAGTCTCTCGCCATCACGGAGACTTTACCTCCGAACTATACCCGGCTCAGACTAGGGGCTGAGAGAGGGGATTATTGTGCCCCACCCACCACCCACTTAATAGCCACTGTCGAGGACTTAACCGACATGTTGGACTATGCGTCCGAAGACATGGACGACATGGACGACAATGCCGATGATGAACCAAGCCAAGTCCCACCCGTTACGGGGCGTTGGACGGCCACCTCACCTACGATGTGTACATGGTGGACGCTCTGAAGAACGATGAGGATAATCCAAGCACAGATGAGGACAAGCCCGTCGATAAACCGCCAAAACACTGATGTCAACGGCGACGCTCACGATCACGTCGGGCAAAGGATAGCAATACCGGCGCCGAAGATAATGAGACTTCAGATGATGCCGAAGATCCCGAATACCCCGTCGAGCCCACATCCGAACAGGATGAAAGGGAAGAGGTTGAATACAGTCTTGGACACGCTGACAACAAAGATGAGGAGGACAACAACTACATGCCAGAATCCGAAGAGGAGGTTAGCCTTGGTGACGAAGACTTCATCGTCCGAGAAGAACCCCTCGACCAAGAACGCTTTAAGAGACAACTCATTGCTACAGCCCGGAGCCTGAAGAAGAAGAAGCAGCAACTCAAAGAAGAGCAAGATACGCTAAATGAGAGGTGGACTAAGGTCCTGGCCGCTGAGGAATACGACCAACAGCGACCTGTCAAAAGTTACCCTAGGCACAAGCTGCTACCTCAATTTGACGATGAAGAGTCCTTGAACCAATACCGTCGAAATGCAATCAGGCAGATCAACCAAACCGACCACCACATGGACGGGACAAAACGGCATATATATCAAACCGAATACCAACCTGCACCCCCTTGCCGAGGAGTCAGGGAGATGATAGCCGCGGGATATACATATGACTTGCAACGTGACTTAGCCAATAAAGCTGGTCAGGCTAGATCAATCTACGGATCAAGGGGGCGTGCCCCGACGCAAGATAATGGCCATGAAGCCTGGCGTGATGATCGTTACTATGTTCGGGATCAGTATCAAACTCAGATGTCAGCCGGTCTCCGCCATGACATTGCGAGATACGAAGGGGCCGCACACCCCCTATGCTTCACTGGTGAGGTTATGGAACATCAGTTTCCAGAAGGGTTTAAACCCGTAAACATCAAACCATTTGATGGAATGACGGATCCGGCCGTTTGGATTGAAGATTTCCTTCTTCACATTCATATGGCTCGAGGAGATGATCTCCACACCATTACATATCTTCCTCTAAAGCTAAAAGGACCAGCACGGCACTGGCTAAATAGTCTCCCAGAAAACTCCATTGGAACTTGGGAAGACTTGGAAGATGCTTTTAGGGCTAACTTTCAGGGCACTTATATCCGGACACCGGATGCTGACGACTTGAGTCACATAATTCAGCAGCCAGACAAATCAGCTCGCAAGCTTTGGAACCGGTTCTTAACTAAAAAGAACCAGATCGCAGACTGTCCAGACGCTGAAGCCTTAGCGGCCTTTAAGCACAGCGTCCGTGACGAATGGCTCGCCCGACACCTTGGGCAGGAAAAGCCGAAGACCATGGCAGCTTTAACGGCACTTATGACCCGCTTCTGTGCGGGCGAAGACAGCTGGTTGGCTCGTAGAAGCAACAGCTCAGGTGACCCCGACACCTCTGAGGTGTGGGACGGCAACGGTAAACCTCATCGCAATAAAAACAAACGTCGGAATAACAACAACGATGATGCATATGATAGGATAGTCAATGCCGGATTCAGCGGTCCCAAGTCCGGTCAGCGGAAGAAACCTTTCAAAGGCAACAAAGACGGGCCATCCAACTTAGATAAAATCCTTGAGAGGCCCTGTCAGATTCATGGTACACCCGATAAGCCCGCAAATCATACTAACAGGAACTGTTGGGTTTTTAAACAAGCCGGTAAGCTAAATACCGAACACAAGGGAAAAGGGCCTCCAAGCAAAGACGATGACGAGCCCCGTCAGTCGAATACCGGGGGTCAGAAGCAGCCCCCCCCCCCCCCGAGGTGAAGACAATGAACATGATATATGCCACTCATATTCCCAAAAGGGAGCGCAATCACGTATTACAGGACGTCTATGCCATAGAGCCAGTCGCTTCCAAGTTTAACCCATGGTCAGCCTGTCCGATCACCTTTGATCGTAGGGACCACCCAACTAGTATCCGTCATGGGGGTTCGGCTGCCCTGGTTCTCGATCCAATCATTGACGAATACCACCTCACTAGAGTCCTTATGGATGGAGGAAGCAGTCTCAACTTGATCCATCAAGATACCGTTCGTAAGATGGGGATCAACCCATCATGAATAAAGCCTAGTAACACTACCTTTAAAGGTGTGATACCAGGAGTGGAGGCCCGTTGTACGGGCTCAATCACACTGGAGTTAGTATTCGGCTCTCTAGTCGCAGTGAAGAGTTAATCTTCGACATCGTCCCTTTCCGCAGTGGCTGCTCGGACGAACTGCTTTTGCCCGCTTCAACACAGTCCCGCATTATGCTTACTAAGCTCAAAATGCCTGGACCTCGTGGTGTTATTACAGTCAATGGTAATATGGAGCGCTCACTCCGTACTGAAGAACACACCGCGACCCTTGCAGTCGAAGTGTATAGCGGCCTTATCAAGCTGAGCAGTTCACAAGCCAATAAAGCCAATGACGTATCCAAACGAGTCCGATCCGTGCATAAATCAGCGGATCCAGACACTGATTAGCAGTTCGGCTTCCGCTGATCGCCCCACCAGATTGTGGCTCATGTACCGCGCATACATAATTACGCACTAAAAATACCCTGGGCAACGTCGGAGGCACGCTGCGCAATAGGCCCATTACACGGCTTGACCATAAATGGACCGCATACACCCTTTTTCTTTTAACGCAGGTTCATCGAGAGCCCTACTTACAAGATGGTTGTCGCAGGAGATCATTTTAAGGCTAGCATGTCCCAACCATCAAACGCTTCTCTCAAAGGACTCACTACTAAGGAGGAAAGGCGCAAACATGCGGCAGGGCATCATTGAAGTTTCTTTTCCAAATTATGGTTTTTTAGGCCCTGTGTTAGACTTTTCCTTATGTAATTTTTTCTCTTTTTTTGGGCATGTAATATGACCTTAGTATTGAACGACATTGTCTGTCATCGAAATATCAATAAAGATACAAAGGGCACAAACAGTGGCGGAGCCAGAACTTTTGTGGAGCCTGGGCAAGTTGAGCCTAAGTGTAAAAGGGCAGCCCGGTGGATGTAGAGTTCTATCACTTTGGGTCTTTTGTATGCAGTGTTTCCCTACATTTCTGCAAGAGGTTGTTTTCCGGACTTGAAGTGTATAATCTAAAAATAAAAAATTGGGTATCCAGATACGCAACATATAATATAGCACCAAACTTCCGAACCAGAAATCCACATTGATAATGAAGGGAATGCATAAATATAATAGTCACACAAAAGCTAATTAGTGAACTAATATATAATATATCAATATCCATTTCATAGACTAAACAAAGTTGAGACTTGACAACAAAAGATACTTCCTACATCCGGAAATACTTGTCCTCAAAATGCTATTGTCATGGACCAGCGAGCCCGGGCAATTTCCCAGGGTCGCTGGGCGGTGGCTCCGCCATGCCGCACAGATGATTACCACCTTTTTGGTTGGGTGTTAGATTTTTTCTTTGTCATCTGCGCTATTCCTTATGTTCGACTGACACACGTGGTTCAACACGGTCTTCATACTAGGGGATGTATTCGGCCCTGCTAAATTATTAAGTCCGAACACCCATAGGGAACTCTTCGGCGTCCTGGATATTGCACTATATGCATCTGCTCCGAATCATGTCTTTGGTCTATAGTTGGGTTGTCTGGCTCCTGTGTTTGCCACCTTACGTTCCGCAAGTTCGACTAAGGTAGTAAAGGGAGAACTACTGCGATTGTATTTCCGATTCATCCGGTTAAGTACCTCAGTAGAGAAAGCCGAAAACTGACTGTCATGATAACCGAGAGCGGGACAGCGATCCGGCAACTTAGTGTTACACTACGAATTGCTCGCGATTTATGCCGTGTCATACGAGGGGCTGTGTATTTGACCAGCCGCATTGCAAAGGCGCCGTACTCCGGCTCGCCGATCATGCAACAAGGGGCTAGTACTTAGTGCCACCAATGGACTCTTGTGGCTAAGTGAAAGTACTAAAGCTGCATAGTCTGATTGCCTAGTTCACTTCGCAAGACGCCTCCTACATTGGACCAAGACGTTGGATTAAGTGCGGTCATGCGATCACGAACACCCCTGTAATATCTACATGGGGGCTGAAGCCGACGACTGGAAAACTTTCGGACATATAAACAAGAAAATAGGAGGATAAACTAAATCATAAATATCATACACAATGAGTTCATTACATGACTCTTACAAACTGGACTCGACTACTCAAAGATGACATCCTTCGAACACTGCCCCTCCGCAATGCAGGCTCCCTCGAGGACCTCGTCAAAGTACTTCTCCGGCCACCGGTGCTCTTTCCCTCCAGACGGCCTTGCAGTAGCAATGTCGGCGGCCTTCATCTTTGCCCACTGCACCTTGACACGGGCAAAGGCCATCTAGGCACCTTCAATGCAGGATGACCGCTTGAGGGGATCGATCCAAGGAAGCGCCTCCACTAGCCGCTACACGAGTCCGAAGTGACTATTAGGTATGGGATCGGCCGGCCACAAGCGGATTATAACATCCTTCATAGCCAGTCCGGCCACCCTGTGTAGCTCGGACAACTGCTTCAGCTGGTCGCTCAGGGCCATGGGAAGTTCAAGCACAAGGTACTACGACCAGAATAACCTCTCCGTCGAGGTCCCCTCTTCGGCTCGCAAGAATGCGGCGACATCCGCAATGCTCCTCAGTAGATCAGCAAAGGCGCGTGGAGAACTCCAAACTCTGGTTAGTAAAATATACCTCTTACTACTGCATGATAAATGCCTTACCAGACACAATCTGCTTCGCCTCTTGTATCTCCCGGTGAGCACCCTGGGCATCAACCCGTGCCTCCTTCAGACTCTCGAGAGCTTTGGTGAGTTCGGAGGCTTGCTCTGAACTCTTCTGCTCCAAGGACTCACACCTTGCGATGGTGTCCTTGAGCTCCTGCTCTATTTCCTCCACCCGCGCCTCATGTTTTCGGCGGGTGGTTTGCTCTCCCTCTAGAGCCTTGGCCGCCCTGTTCGCGACCACCTTGCTCGCTTCTGCCTCCTTGGATTTGGCAAGGGCGCTCTTGAGGGACTCGACCTCGGTTGTGCCAACTGCGAGTATATTCATAACATTCTTAGTCAGTTTCAAACCAACTACACATGAATACAATTTTTGGATATACTGAAATACCGCATACCTTGGGTTTCGTCGAACCGCTTATTGGTACGGTCGAGTTCCTCAGGGGATAGCTGGAGCTTCCGACTGAGCTCGGCAATTTCCGCGGCCTGGGCAGTAGCCGCCAGCTTCGAAGCCTGTCAAATAAAACAAACAATGCATGATATACCTGTTATGATCCTCCTTCGGATTGTTCTAATCCGAACAGAGTCTCAGGGGCTACTGTCTACACATGGGCATCGCCACACACACATATATACAGGATACTCATGAAGAATATTAAGCTGCTTACCTCGAAGCCTGTCAGTAGGCTGTGGAAGGTTTCGGTTAGTCCGCTTTTCACGGACTGAACCTTCTCCATAGCCGCACCCATAAGGGTGCGGTGTTCCTCTACAATGGAGGCATGTTCCAGTGCCTCCCGCATACTGTCAGCGGCCTCCGGATTGACAGAGGTCGCCGACGGAGCTCTTGCTCCTCCGCCCTCCTTCGAAGGGGGATGTTGATCCGATCCTGATACCGTACTGGTCTCTGGGACGGTATTCGGCGAGGAACCGGATTGCTAAAGTCCTCCACCCTCGATGGTTGTGGGGATCGCCATGCCCTGCTCTACAATGCCCGAGGTGTTTTCCTCGGGTGCCTTCTGGACCATCTCGTCCGCCCCTCCCTGGCCAGGAGATGGCCTTTGGGATGACACCTCGGTGTCCTCCATGGCAGGGGGAGAGAGGGCACGAGATGGGTCGTCACTCTCCGCCTCCCTAGGGGCTAAAGAGTTCCCCGTTGAAGAAGAGGGGATCAGGATCTCGCGCGGAGGGCTAAGAAGTATAAAGGAGGTTGATCATGACAAAGTCTCAAAAGATAATTGAACGAGTGAGTTTCTAATACTTACGTCTCGGCCAGGGGCTTCTCCCTTTGGACCCGCCCCAGACTGTGTTCGGACTCTGTGTCTGAACTGTCCGAGAGGACCACTCGCTCTTTCTTCGGCGTCGGCCCCTCCAGGTTCTCGGGGGCCATCCTTTTCCCCCTCCTCGTCTTGAGGGGGAGTCGCTCTCCACCTCCTCCTCATCCTCCTCCTCTTATTCGTCCTCATCTTCCTCGCGAGAGGAGACGTGCTCGGCCTCTCCGGACACTGTTGCCGGAGGGCCCTTGCAGCGGGGCCCGTCCTTGGGCCCCTTGCTCTTTTTCTTGGCCTTCTTCTCCGGTGGCTGATAAGGCGCCGAAACCAGCATCTTCTCCAGCTGAGGAGTGACTGGGTTTTCAGGCAGTGTAGCCGGACATTTGATCTGCTCCAACTTCTTGGTCCAACCCTGCAACAAAAGACGGGTTGATGAGTTTGGCATAGACCGAATACATGTATATATACATGTGACTAGATATGTCTTCGGAGATATCGAATACTTACTGGAGAGGCCAGATACGCGACGTTGATGCCGATGTCTTCGGTCTCCATGGGCCAGCTGCTCTTCTGCGCCTTAAAAAGCAACTTCCACATCCCCTCGTGCGTAGCACCGAAGAGGTGTTGTAGCATCCGCGGATCCTCCGGCTTGAATTCCCACATGGGGGAAGCCCGGCGCTGGCAGGGGAGAATGCGGAGAAAAAGCATGATCTGAACCATGTTGGTTAGACCAACGTTCTTTCCCAGCACGTTGGTGATGCGCGTCTGCAGTGCCAGCACCTCCGTCCGGGACCCCCAGTCGATGCCCTTCTCGTTCCAGGAGGTGAGCCTAGCTCATGGGGGGTCCGGATCTGAACTCCGGAATGGCCGCCCAGTTTGGGTGGCGTGGCTCGGTGATGTAGAACCACTCCTGTTGCCAGATCTTCACGATCTCCATGAAGGCCCCCTTTGGCCAAGTGGTGTTCGGCAGCTTGCTAATCATAGCTCCGCTGCTGTCCGCGTGTTGCCCGTCGACTCCTTCGGCTTCATGTTGAAGACCTTGAGCCATAAACCGAAGTGTGGACGGACGCGGAGGAGAGCCTCGCACACGACTATGAACGTCGATATGTGGAGAAATGAGTTTGGGGCTAGATCGTGGAAATCTATCCCATAGTAATACATAAGTCCGCGAATGAACAGATGGAGTGGGAAACCTAACCCTTTAAGGAAACGGGGAAGGAATACGACCCGTTCGCCGGGCTCGGAGTGGGAAGGACTTGACTTTCAAAGGGAAGCCGGTGCTTGATATCAACGGCGAGGTACCCCGCACTCCAGAGATCTGCTATGTTCTCCTCCGTCACGGAGGAGGCCTCCCACTTGCCTTTGGAGCCATCTTCGGCCATGGTCGGAGTAGGTGGTGGTGGTGGTGAGAAAGACGGAGACTTTGCGAGCGCAGAGAGCTTGAGAGATTGGAAGGCTGAGGAGATGTGAAGGCATGGGGAGGAAAGTGGGGGTCCCTTGCCCTCTTATAGGCAGTAAAAATACCAACCCCCCCCCCCCGCTCGTGCCTTGAATCTCGCATGTTCCCGATGAAGGCGTGCGCCACAAATGGTTGGATTACCCAAACATCATTGATATGCAATCTCGTATTAAGTGGGCATGACATCTGTTTTGACAGGACGTGCCAATGAGGCGTGGCCTCGAAACATGGAACGCGAGGCGTGAAAACGGTTCAAAATGACGAAGGGTCAAGTCTGGCGCTTCGTTGAAAGACTTGTCCATAAAAGACGCTATGCTTATTCTTTATATATATCCTGCCTTCGTGGCTAAGGGTTGTGTTTATTGCGAAAAGCCAGATACAATTCTTTTATAGAGGAAAGCCAATCTGTATCCCGCCTTGCAATGGCGAAGACAATTTGAGCGCCGAATATATCATCATTGAAGACAAGTTCAGGGGCTACTGTGGGAGTCCTGGACTAGGGGGTCCTCTGGCGTCCGGTCTATTGATGTGGGCCGAACTGATGGGCCGTCAAGATACAAGACAGAAGATTATCTCTCATGTCCGGTGGGGACTCTCACGTGCGTGGATGGCAAGTATAGGTGTCCGGATATTTTATTCCTTTCTGTAAAACTGACTTTGTACAACCCTAAGCCCCTCCGGTTTCTATATAAACCGGAGGGTTAGATCGGAGGCAGGATCACAATAACATTGCTAGGCTAGCTATCTAGGGTTAGCCGAATCGATCTCGTGGTAGATTAACTCTTGTAACCCCTATACCCTCGAATATAATCAAGCAGGAGTAGGGTTTTACCTCCATTAAGAGGCTTCGAACCTGGGTAAACATTGTGCCCCTTCTCCATTGTTACTATTGATTCTTAGACGCACAGCTTGGGCCCCCCACCGGAGACCTGCCGGTTTTGACACCGACAATTGGGAGTCTAAGACAAAATAAATAAGAGTTAACTTAGTACCTTTGGTAAGCAAGCCAACTGCCCATTGCAAGAGAAATCTGTAATGGTTTGCATGACGGGGTGGAAGATCAAGGAGGGGAGCTTAGTGTGAGAGCGGTAAACCAAGGTAGGTTTGAGGAAAGGAGTATATAGGGGAACCGATGGCGTCGGTAGTGGAAGGGTCTGTATGAAAAGCTAAACTAAGGGCCAACTCTTTTGGGGCTTATGGTGACTGCCGAAATAAGATGTCCCTACCCAACTTATTCTGGTAGCCTAACATAAAATTTTATTCCAGAAGCCTACTAAGTAGGTTGATTATTGCTCTGAGTATGCACGAGCCGACTAAGATTTGAAAGAGGTTAGTTATTGTTCCAGTTGTTGCAAAGAAGAAGGGCATGCTGGCTTCGTGTGGAAGACAAGGATTTGTTTGTACCTGGTGGAGGTGTTATCTCGGGACGATAGATCCCAACACATTTTTCTCCTCTCTGCCAAGTGCCGATGGATATCTTATCTCGGGACGATAGATCCCAACACGTTTTCTCCTCTCCGCCACGTGTTTCTCTCCCCTTCGCATTTTCCCTCTTGCCTCACGCCTTCTTCCCTTTCCTTTTCCCCTTGGCATCAGTAAAAAGGAACGGGTGGATCACCCCCTCGGCCGCCCCTTCTCTCATGGTTATTGGGTTTAATTACTGCCTTGTTATCACATTAGTATCTCAATGGTACCTATCATCCTTATCACACTAGTATCACAGTGTTGTCATATTTATCATCTCGATGTTACCCTTATCTCATCGCCATACGGTCCAAAGTTCTTCAACTCCAGCGCCCGTTGGCACCTGCTTCGCATGTTACACCGCGCACCATGTGTCGAGATTCTTAACCAGGGAATAGGCTTCATCCAGAATTCTGTGCTATCGGTGGCATCATTAGTCGAGCAACCATTAGACGCAAGTCGAAGCGGGTTGAACGATGACATGACCAAAATTTTTACTTGACAATTGTGGGTTTCAAAATAAAATAATATCCAATGGTCTTCAAATCAATACTTGAGCGTACTCTACCAATAGCAATGCAATGCAATGTGATAATAGTAACCACTACCAGGACGATGAGATCTACTGTACTACTCCTACATTGGTTCTCTTGTATCCTTTGCAATCTCTGCACGTGCCTTTTGGACAAAGTTTTCACACTCACACGCTGTCACGCAGTAGGGGTGTTAGGGGGGTCGTCGTCTCCCAAACAACACTTCCCTTTCACGCCATGGCCCTCCATCTTTAAAAAAACCTCCACTCCACTCCCGAGAGAGGAAATTCCCTTACCCTCTTCCTACTGTACTCACCCACACCACCGCCCACCCCACTCTTCCGGTCTTCCTCGCTGTCTTCTTCCCCAGCCCTCCAGTTCGAAAATTCCCTCCCTCGCGCCCAAACTCCAAACCCTAGCCGGTCCGGCCCAGCCCCCCTCCGCCCCGCCGGCTCCCCGCGCGGAACATGCGGGATCTGGGCCCATGGCGACCGGCCCCGATCTGACCTCCCCCTCCGCCGCCGACGCCGCCGCCGCGTCGTCGGCGGCCAAGAAGGACCGCCACATCGTCAGTTGGAGCGCCGAGGTGCGTAACTGTTTCGCTCTTCTCTCCGTCTCGCGGTTGCGGATTTCTTTTGCGCTCTTTTGCGCTTTCCTAATTTTGGGATTTCCGCTGGCTTGCCTTGGATTTGGGACTTCGCTTCTGTAGCAATTGTTTGTTCCCCTTTTTGATTCGGCGAAAAAATTGAGAGGCGATTTTGGGCGTGTTTGGGGTATAATCCGCTTGTTGTCACAGTTCTATTGTTGATTCTTGGACTTCATAGCCTAATTCCCCCTTTCCCCATGCTAACCGTGACAAATTGCTCCTTCCAACATGTTACTTTATTTTTCTGATGAATACTCTTAGATTGCCTTCGAGTTCATCCTTGGAGTGCCTCTGCGATTCTGCTCGATGGTTAAATTGCTTTCTGATGCTTCCAACTTCTTCCCTGTAGGAGGATGACGTGCTTCGTGCTCAGATTGCGCACCATGGAACTGACAAGTATGGACAACTCCTGTTTGTTACCTGTCCTCACTTGCAGTAAGCTTTCTCAAATTAACCACGGCGTTTTTCTTTTGTAGTTGGACAGTCATAGCCACACAATTCAAGGATAAGACTGCCAGACAGTGCAGGAGGAGGTGTGTACCTCCCTCTTCCGATAAACGGGGATCTTTTGTGGTAAAATTTCTGGTGTTATAGCATTTGTTCAGTTCTATTGTTTATACCTTTTTTTTGGCTTGATTGTCGCTGCAGATGGTACAATTATTTGAATACAGAGTGCAAGAAAGGCGGGTGGTCTCGTGAAGAGGATATGCTTTTATGTGAGGTGAGAACTTGGTGTGTTTCTAGCATTTTAATTACTATAGGCGGCTAGGCGCAGGCAGTGAGTCTGCTTGACATTAAGCACTGTGGCATCAAATAGTGTTATTTTTTAAGGGCCAAATTTCATCTCTGGGAGTAGGACAGTATGCTTCGTGTCATGGTCCTCAATCTCATATGACATGAAGAAGAGCGCTGCTATACGTACGATCAAACTTCATACGATTTTGCGTACGAGCAGACTGTTCTGGTACAGTGGGCCCGAACGTTGGGAACGAACCTGTGTCTTGTCGTACAAAATCGTATGGGGAAAATATCGTACGCAAGGCAGTTTCGCATGAAGAAAGGGGTTGGAGATAGAAATCGAGTTCAGGGCATGGACTAGAAAGGACAAATAATTATCACCTTGTAGCTTAACTTGTGTGCAGATTGGATCCTATCCTTGATTGCGTTCCTTTGGGAAAATGATGGATTTGTTTTATGAACTGTAGGACGTATGATTGCTATGTTCTTTTGTAGATGAGAAACTGCGTGAAGGGACCATGCATTGCTTAAAGTCTCATAATACCATTATCATTCTTTGATTAGACTGCAATTTGTGTTATGATACATTTGCAATGTTGTAAAAAGAAATTAGAAACCACCTGATGTACATTGTGCTGGTGTCTTCATAACTATCAGTTATTGCTGTAGAACTCCTGCAACACCAAATGATAATCTTGGACTTGTCATGCAGGCTCAAAAGCTTCTTGGTAACAAATGGACTGAAATAGCAAAGGTTGTCTCAGGCAGGTGAGTTTCTTGCATTTGGTGCTGTTTGCTGTAAGGTGAAAAGGATATTAGATACTTCCTCTCTACCGGTTTATAAGGCCTGCGCGTATCCCTTGATCATCCATTTTATCAATGAAATATGAGTTATATGCCACAAAGAGTATACCATTGAAGTCATATTCGAAAGAAGTTTCTAACAGTATACCGTTTGTGATATGTTTGTCAAATTGGCGATCTAGGGACACACGCAGACCTTACCGACCGGGAGGGAGTATGTGAAACAAGATATCTGACATGTGAATGTTTGGTTTGCCTACTACAGAACTGATAATGCAGTGAAGAATCGATTTTCTACGTTATGCAAAAGGCGGGCTAAGGATGATGAACTATTGGAGGAAAATGGCACAGTATGCTCCAATGCAAGTGCAAAGAGGGTACTGACACAATCTGGTGGTGTCACATGTGCTGCACCTGGCTCCTCACCACCTATTAAGAACATGAGGTACACACAGTACCAGCAGAAGCTGTTGGTTAATTATGTGAATGAACTTACACACTTTAACCTGTTCTTTCTGCAACCAGCTCTTGCAAACCTGATTTCAAGGAGAACTTAGCACCAAATATGAGGTCATTTGGACAGCAAAAGAGCATACGACAGGATTCTCGGCAACCCCTTGCTAGCATTTGTCCAGACAATCAGAGTGTGAATATTGTAAAAACCCAGAGTCTTGTCACTAAAACCTCAACAAAGCAATTACATGGCGAAGAACAGAGCTGTGAGCCTATTATCCCAGATTCTGAATGTTTAACTTGATTCATGTGTTGTGTCAATGTTTGAACCTGCTCCATGTGCATAATTTCAGGTGTGAAGCATGACGGTAATTTTTTGAAAAGGAATGATCCAAAACTTGCTACTTTACTTCAGCAAGCTGACTTGCTTTCTTCCCTAGCAACAAAAGTAAATACTGAAAATACAAGCCAAAGCATGGATGAAGCCTGGCAGGTATGGCATCGCCAATTTGATGGTCTGAAGTAGATTTGTAGTTTTACATTTTAAAATAACTGTTTTATGCTTGACCTTTCAGAAACTACAGCATCATTTGGTTAAGAAAGATGATAATGACATGTCAGAGAGCAGTATGTCTGGAACAGCTTCACTCCTAGATGATCTCGACGATTTAATTGTTGATCCCTATGAGAATGAAGAAGAAGATGAACAGAAGTCCAGGTATATAATGAATAATATCTCATCCTTTTGGTTACTGTTCTATGGCCTCAGCTATTGATCCACCACCATTCTGATGAACAGAGAGCAGAACGGAGCAACATCACAAGTGGCTCCTGATCAAATAATGGATAATTGCCCAGTAGATCAAATCGCAGAAGAAAGTAGCCTTTGTGGAAACACACTATCTAGTACTATGGAACCTTGCCCAGGTAACCTATGCTCTTAATCTGAATTTAGTTACATGCCTTTCCATCCACATCGAAGAAGATTAATTGAAATTTGAAGCTAAATCAGTTGCAGAAATTCTAGCTCATATAAACTTGGGTGAGGCTGCCGAAGATATGGGGCTTCATTTCATGGAATACAGTTCTCCTACTCATGCAGCTCAAGCTCAGCAAGCTAAAGCAGATGCAGAAATACCAGCGTCTGTAGACTTGAGTGAGTCTGCCGAAGGTAGCTGGTCTCAGTTTATGGAATACACATCTCCCGCCCATACAGTTTTGCATGCTAACAGTTCTCCTGCTCATACAGTTCAAGCTCAGCAGGCTAAAGCAGATGCAGAAATACCAGTGTCCGTAGACTTGAGTGAGGCTGCCGAAGGTAGCTGGTCTCAGTTTATGGAATACACGTCTCCTGCTCATACAGTTTTGCATGCCGAAGGAGATGCAGAAACACCAGCATCTGTAAAGTTGAGTGAGGCTGCTGAAGGTAGCCTGCCTCAGTGTATGGAACATATGTCTCCTGCTCATACACTTCTGCGAGCTAAAACAGATTCTGAAATACCAGCATCCGCGAACTCGAATGAGGCTGCAGAAGGTAGCTGGTCTCAGTTTATGGAATACATGTCTCCTGCTCATATAGTTTTACATGCTAAAGCAGATGCAGAAACACCAGCATCCGTAAATTTGGGTGAGGCTGCCGAAGGTAGCCTGCCTCAATGTATGGAACCCATGTCTCCTGCTCATACACTTCTGCGAGCTAAAACAGATTATGAAATACCAGCATCAGCAAACTTGAGTGAGGCTGCCAAAGATGACAGTCTTCAGTGTACAGAATACACCTCTCCTGCTCGTGCAGACTTGCAAGCTAACGCAGATGCAGAAATATCAGAGGATTTCAGTGAGGTTGCCCAAGATAGCAGGCTTCAATGTGCTAAATTTACTTCCCCTGCTCACACTGCTATCAAAGGTAAAGCAGTTGCGAAGAAAGGAACTTCAGAGAACTGCAGCGACGTGCCCGAAGATAGCAGCACCCAGCCATGCATGGAATTCACCTCTCCTGCTCACACAGTTCCAACTTTCCATCCATTCACAGATAACGTGCCAACTCCAAAAATTACTGCCAGTGTAAGCTTTTGACTTATGTAGCCTGTCATTGTTAGTCTTATTTCACACACAATAACATACCTGAATCAAACATTGGTATTTACACATGTATTTGTTGAACTTTCCAGGAGAGGAATTTTTTGCTGTCTGTGCTTGAGTTGGCCTCACCTGGATCGAAGCCAGAAACTTCTCAGCAGCCTTCTTGCAAAAGGGCTCTTCTTAATAGCCTTTGAAGGGGTATATATATGTTCGATGCAAATACATTTTGCATTTTTCGGTTCTCACCGTATCCAGCTCCAAGCCCGCCATGCTCCTCAGCATGTATACCTTGGCTCCCCTAGATCTAATTTTAACTAGGGTAGTTCTCCCTACTCCTATTTGCATCAAAGTGTGCCTAGCTCGTGTCATAGTTCAGCTGTTTGTATGAGGTCTCAATAGTTTGGTTTGTTGTCGTTGGTTGTACATATCGCATTGGCGGTGTTGTAGTAGCATACAAAATTTGGAAAAAAGGGGGGTGATGTACCCTGAGAGTTACAGCTTGTATTCAAAATATAGAATAATGTATTCTTTGTGTAATTAACCCTTTGTAACTTCTATCCGGGCGCGGAATATATTGGCTTGGTTTGTGTTGTGACGTGACGACTTTCTTGTTGTTGAACATGTGGTTGAATGAAACAATATATATTTCTTCATCAGATTGGATACTTAATAATACCATCAATGCCCAGTTTCTTGTCCATTTTACGTACTCATCTTTGCATGAGTTGAAAGAGTTGATGCTGTTCTGAACTGTTGGCTATCTGTCCTGGTTCTAGAAAGAGGGATTTGTCTTTCAAGGACATTTGGAGTGTCTTGGATTTCACAGAAAATTCATATGTGAAAATCCTCACTGTTTCAGAGCCTCGTAGGAGTGTTTGGTTTTTATAAAGAGAAAAATTCACTACAGAGCATATAACTTGCGCTGGTGGCCACTTCAGTCCCTGTGGTTAGAAATACCCGAAATATAGTCACTAAACTTGCTCTAGAGGGTCGTCTATGTTCCATAATACGGTTTTGTCTATGTATCCGCTGATTTGGCATTGGTCAAGTGGTACACAGTGGCATTGACTGGACACGTCACCGAAACAGCGTATTTACCGGAGGGGTTTTCTGCAAATTTGCCACAAATTAAAAAATCGCCGTAGGAGGTGGACCTGGCCGGCAACAACCTCAACGGCTCTATCCCCGCCAAGTTGGGTTCGCTTCATGACCTTAGGACGCTCGACCTCTTGGGCAACGCGCTCGCCGGAGTGATCTCGGAGAGCCTGGCAAACCTCACCGCGACGCTCTAGTCCTTCAACGTCTCGTACAACAACCTTTTCGGCGCGGTGCCGGCCTCGCTTGCCCAGAAGTTTGGGCCCGCCTCCTTCACCGGTAAAATAATGCTCTGCGGCTACACTGCTTCTTCGGCGCCCTGTCCCGTGTCCCCGTCCCCGGCGCCGGCGTCAACCTCGCAGGGGGAACCGGGCGCCACGGCCTCCGCAAGTTCAGCACCAAGGAACTCGCATTGGTCATTGCCGGGATCGTGATCGGTGTCCTCATCTTGCTGTCGCTCTGCTGCCTTCTGCTCTGTTTATTGACAAGGAAGAAGAAGTCCGGCACTAGCACCGGAGCACAGAGGGGCAAGCAGTTGTCAAGCAAGGACGCCGCCGGCGCCGACGCCGCTGCAGCTGCCGGGCGAGGCGAGAAGCCGGGGGCGTCCGAGGCGGAATTCGACGGCGACGTGGGTGGCAAGCTGGTGCACTTTGACGGGCCGCTAGCGTTCACGGCCGACGACCTGCTGTGCGCCACCGCGGAGATCATGGGGAAGAGCACATACGTCATGATACGTCTCCAACGTATCTACTTTTCCAAACACTTTTGCCCTTGTTTTGGACTCTAACTTGCATGATTTGAATGGAACTAACCCGGACTGACGCTGTTTTCAGCAGAATTGCCATGGTGTTATTTTTGTGCAGAAATAAAAGTTCTCGGAATGACCTAAAACTTCACGGAGTTATGTTTTGGAATTAATAAAAAATATTGGCAAAAGAATCAACAGAGGGGGACCCACACCCTGTCCATGAGGGTGCAGGGCGCACCCATTCCCCTGGGGCGCGCCCCCTGCCTCGTGGGTCCCCTGGACCTCCACCGACCTCAACTCCAACTCTATATATTCACATTCGGGGAGAAAAAAAATCAGAGAGAAGGATTCATCGCGTTTTACGATACGGAGCCGCCGCCAAGCCCTAATCTTCCTCGGGAGGGCTGATCTGGAGTCTGTTCGGTGCTCCGGAGAGGGGAATCCATCGCCATCATCATCATCAACCATCCTCCATCCTCCATCACCAATTTCATGATGCTCACCGCCGTGCCCGAGTAATTCCATCGTAGGCTTGCTGGACGGTGATGGGTTGGATGAGATTTACCATGTAATCGAGTTAGTTTTGTTAGGGTTTGATCCCTAATATCCATTATGTTCTAAGAGATGTTGCTATGACTTTGCCATGCTTAATGCTTGTCACTAGGGCCCGAGTGCCATGATTTCAGATCTGAACCTATTATGTTTTCATGAATATATGTGAGTCTTGATCCTATCTTGCAAGTTATAATCACCTACTACGTGTTATGATCCGGCAAACCCCGGAGTGACAATAGTCGGGACACTTTTCGGTGATGACCGTAGTTTGAGGAGTTCATGTATTCACTAAGTGCTAATGCTTTGGTCCGGTACTCTATTAAAAGGAGGCCTTAATATCCCTTAGTTTCCAATAGGACCCCGCTGCCACGGGAGGGTAGGACAAAAGATGTTATGCAAGTTCTTTTCCATAAGCACGTATGACTATATTCGGAATACATGCCTACATTACATTGATGAACTGGAGCTAGTTCCGTGTCACCCTATGTTATAACTGTTGCATGATGAATTACATCCGACATAATTATCCATCATTGATCAATTGCCTACGAGCTTGTTTCATATTGATCCTTGCTTAGTTACTTCTCCATTGATGTTACGATTGCTAAAAAACTATTTTTGTTACTTTTGCCACCGTTACCGTTACTTCCATACTACTTTGCTACTAAATACTTTGCTGCAGATATTAAGTCTTTCAGGTGTGATTGAATTGACAACTCGGCTGCTAATACTTGAGAATATTCTTTGGCCCCCCTTGTGTCGAATCAATAAATTTGGGTTGAATACTCTACCCTCGAAAACTGTTGCGATCCCCTATACTTGTGGGTTATCAAGACCTTTTTCTGGCGCCGTTGCCGAGGAGCATAGCTCTATTCTTTGAGTCACTTGGGATTTATATCTTGTAAGGGCATATTTAGCCCGAGTGTTTTGGTGATTGATGACAATGTTTTGCGGACTATTCATGTGCCTTGAGTATTTCAGTCGCTTCGTCACTAGGCACAAGACGGTTTGGTACCCCTCGAAGACTATTAAATACGGCGGTGTTCTACGTCTCTTTTTGGTGGATTTGAGTCATAGGATAGCCGTACTATTAAGAGGGGGTCCGCGTTGGAAAGGTTAGGGTGAAATCATCACGTACACGTTTACTCCCTTTACACCGCCTTTCCCTTTCCGCTTTGGAGCATCCTCCGTTTTGTTCATATTTTGCAAAGAGAAGGATTCCTAGTGTTCGTGTTCGGAGGCATGCGGTAGTACCGCACGCCTTTGCGGTAGTACCATAGGTGGACACGGTAGTACTGCTCCTAAGGAGCTGTAGTACCGTGGCCTCGGACCAGACTCAGCCGCTCGTGCGGCTGTACGGGCGGATGCAATTTTTTACATCCGCGCCCTACGCGGTAGTACTGCCCCATGCGCGCGGTAGTACCGTGAGTCCTGGTTCAGCACAACAACACGAGCGGAAGTAGGGGCGGATGTAATTTTTTACATCCGCTCCCTGCGCGGTAGTACCGCATGCCAGGTGCGGTAGTACCGTGTCGGATTTTTGCACTGTTTGATTTTCAGCGGAAGTAGGAACGGATGTATTTTTATTCATCCGTGCCCTTCCCAGGGTAGTTCACTCTGGCCTTGCGGTAGTACCGCAAGGGGGAGCGGTAGTACCGCGTCAACGATAGTACCGCCCTCAGCCTTTGCGGGTCAGGCCTGGACTAGCTCATGCCGTAGCAGCGGTAGTACCGCGGTCCTCCGCGGTAGTACCGTGAGCCCCTGCGGTAGTACCGCTTGTCTAGAGCGGTAGTACGGCAGGTTGCGGGCTAAGTAAGTAGATAACGGTTGGATTTGTCTCTCCACTATATAAGGGGTGTCTTCTTCCTCTAGTTGACCACCTCTTCCACCCCAAAGCTCCATTGTTGCTCCAAGCTCCATTTTCGCCCGATCTCTCTCCCTAGACAATCAAACTTGTTGATTTGCTCGGGATTGGTTGAGAAGGCCCCGATCGACACTTCCACCAAGAAAAATTTGATTCACCCCACTAATCCCTAGTAGATCTTGTTACTCTTGGGTGTTTGAGCACCCTAGACCGTTGAGGTCACCTCCATAGTCCATTGTGGTGAAGCTTCATGGTGTCGTTGGGAGCCTCCAATTAAGTTGTGGAGATTTCCCCAACCTTGTTTGTAAAGGTTCGTTCGCCGCCTTCAAGGGCACCAATAGTGGAATCACGTCATCTCGCATTGTGTGAGGGCGTGAGGAGAATACGGTGGCCCTACTGGCTTCTTGGGGAGCATTGTGCCTCCACACCGCTCTAACAGAGACGTACTTCCCCTCAAAAGGAAGGAACTTCGGTAACACATCCTCGTCTTCACCGGCTCCACTCCTGGTTATCTCGTGCCTTTACTCTTGCAAGCTTACTTGTGTTATATCCCTTGCTTGCTTGTGTGCTTGTTGTTGTTGCATCATATAGGTTGCTCACCTAGTTGGATATCCAGACAACCTACTTTGATGCAAAGTTTAATTTGGTAAAGAAAAGCTAAAAATTGTTAGTTGCCTATTCTCCCCCCCTCTAGTCAACTATATCGATCCTTTCAATTGGTATCAGAGCCTATCAGAGCCTCGTCTCTTTATTAAGGACTTTGCCGTCCGAAGAGTATGGTTGACACCGTAGACGGTAGGGAGGAGCACTCTGGTGTGAATCCGAGCTCATCTACGGGTGATGGGGGAACCACGGTTTCTCGTGAGCAATTCAATGTGGCTTTGGACACATTGAAAACTTCCATGACAACCGAGGTTGAAAGCATGTTTAATAAATTCTTAGAAGGACTTAAACTATCTACCTCGCCATTGATAGTGGGTGATCCCACTAACAAGGTGACGGATGCTAACTCCGACAAGGGGGAAGCTACTAGTGAAAAGGGTCCTTCTACTAGTGGTAGAAATGGCACCGTCATCTTTGCCCATGTGGAACCTCCAATTTATGAAGGACTGATTCCTTCCACTCATTTAAATCATGCAAGCCCTCCTCCTAAGATTGTGAAAAATGAGGATTTTGATTCTTGGGTTTATCGCTTCAAGCGTCATTTAAATCATGTGAATACTAATCTTTGGAGAATCATTGAAGAAGGTTTTCATCCACATGACTGAAGCAACTTCACCCCTAGAGAAGTCATGGATAATCAATTCAATGAGAATGCTCTCTTCATCATTCAAGATGCAGTTCTTCCCGAAGATCTCCCTCATCTTCGACCCTTCACCATGGCCAAAGATGCATGGCATTGTGTTGTTTCCCTCTATAAGGGAAGCGCAAGCATTCAACGCTCCAACTATGAAGTGGTGCAAGATGAAGCCGATGAATTTGCAATGAAAGAAGATGAAGAACCTCGTGAGCTCTTTCAGAGAGTAACCAAACTTGCGGTCTCATTTTGAGATCATGGGAGCAAGAACACAAATGACAATTGGATCAAGCGCAAGTTCCTCAAAGCAATGATGCCCTACCACAAGGCCTTGTCCTCCATCATCCGTCAAAGACCGGACTTCCACTCCTTGACCTCAAATGAAGTGTTGGATGAGTTTATGGCAATGAGGATCTTGGACAAGACCGCCGACAACGCGGTGTTGCGCTCTCAAAGGGCAAAGAAGCCCAACCTTGCCTTGAAGGCCAAGGTCATTGTGGAAGTAGAGGAAGAGGAGGAAGACGAGGAGAGCAACCCCGAAGATACAAAATATGATTATCATGAGCACATGGCTCTTGCTTCAAGGCAATTTTGGAGCAAGAAGAACACAAGGCCCAACTTCAACAAGAACAACTCAAGTGGGTTCAAGAGTAAGCAACGTGTGAGAACATGTTACAATTGTGGCAATGTGAGACATTTTGTTGTGGATTGCCCTTACGAGAAGCGGGAAGACAATGGTGGCAAGCTCATCCGAAAAGACAAAGCCAAGTCCTTTCCAAACAAGAACAACTTCACCAAAAAGACTCCTACTCGAGGGTTGGTGATTCAAGAAGAATACCATGAGGATGACGATGATGATGAAGATAGTGAAGCCATGGCCATGGCCTCCGTTGCCATTGCCACAACTCCACGGGTATCCCTCTTTGACTCATCCAATGAGAACATCACCACCAAGTGTCTCATGGCTAAAGCCACCAACAAGGTAACCCCAACATAAAAACCACCATCATTACTAATCCTTCTTTGACGGATGGCATTGATGAAAGTGAGGGGTCTAATGAGGAAGTAAATGAATTTGAGTCTTTTATGAGTAAGCTCAAGGGCAAATCCAAGAAGAACTTCGTTGCTCTCTTGGAACAACTTGGTGAGGCCAATGACATGATCGAGGCTCATGAAGAAACCATCTCTAAGATGGAAGGTCATAGTCGTGACTATGCCAATGAGATATCAGATCTCTCTAATTCTATTGAGGAAGAGCGTGGGCATCGTTTGGCTCTTGAGGAGTCACACAATGATGACCATGCTAAGTTAAAGAAAGATCTTGATCATGCTCTTGTTGTATCTCGTGTGCTAACTTCCGAGAAGGCTAAACTTGGCGTTGACCTTGCTAGACTCAAGGAGGAGTTTGATATACTTGACAAGGCCCACAAGGTCTTGAAGGGTGCTCATGCTAGCCTCAAGGAGTCTCATGATCAACTCCAAGTGAAGCTAACCAAAGAAAACGCCACATTTCCTCATATGGTAATAATTGATAATGCAAATGCCACTAACCCGTGTTGTGAGCATGTGCATCTTCTGGAGGAGAATGCCAAGTTTAAGGAGCAACTTGAGAAAGGCCTTGTTACATGCATACATGGTGATGAAATTCCTCCCCAAGCCATAAGAAGAATGGGTGTTGGTCATATCCTACCCATTGAGGAACCCCTTGTGGCCGAAGGAGAAGGACAATGCTCCACTCAAGTGGAGCCATCACCAACCCAAGACCCACTCTCTTCCGAAGAACAAAGTGAAGGCCCTCAACATTATGAACATGATCAAGGGCAAGATCAACCTCAAGATGGTGGTGAACCACCACATGATGCCCAAGGTCAAGTTCTCCCCCTAGAGCAAGTTCAAGATCACGAGCAAGCTCAAGACCAAGAACAAGCTCAAGACAACGCTCAAGATGATCAAGTTACCCCTCCTCTTTTCACATCCGAGGAGGAATTAGAGCGTCGTGCCGCGAAGATCGCTTCCAAGCTCACCACCAAGGGTCATCTTATGGAGAATGTGGTTGGAAGCCTAAGAAAGGGGGTAAGCACTCGTGGACAATTAGCAAACAATTGTGAACATCATGCATTTGTTTCTTGTGTCGAACCCCAAAAGGTTTATGAGGCGCTCGAGGACCCGGATTGGCTCAATGCCATGCATGAAGAACTCAACAACTTCGAGCATAACCAAGTGTGGAAATTAGTGCCAAGGCCAACCGGGAATCACAATGTCATTGGAACCAAGTGGATACTCAAGAACAAGCAAGATGCTCATGGGATCATTGTTCGCAACAAGGCTCGTTTGGTGGCATAAGGCTACTCCCAAGTCGAGGGTATCGAAACAGTGAAACCTTTGCTCCCGTTGCTCGCCTTGAATCTATTCGTTTGTTGATTGCTTATGCTTCTCATCATAATTTCATGTTGCAACAAATGGATGTGAAGAGTGCTTTTCTTAGTGGTCCCATTAACGAGTTGGTGTATGTCAAACAACCCCCCGGGTTCGAAGATCCCTATTTCCCCGATCACGTGTACCAACTCCATAAGGCGCTCTATGGCCTCAAACAAGCCCCACGTGCGTGGTATGAGCTTCTTACGGAGTTGTTACAAGATCGTGGGTTCGAAATCGGGAAAATCGACCCCACTCTTTTTACTAAGAAGGTCAAAGGGGAGTTATTTGTGTGCCAACTATATGTTGATGATATTATTTTTGGTTCCCCTAACAAAGCTTTCAATGAAGAATTTGTGGCTCTCATGACCTCAAAATTCAAGATGTCTGTGACGGGAGAGTTGAAGTTCTTTCTCGAGTTTGAAATCAAGCAGAGAAGAGAAGGAACCTTCATCCACCAAGCCAAATACATTCAAGACATGCTCAAGAGATTCAAGCTAAGTGATGTCAAGCCGGCTTCCACTCCAATGCCCACCAAGTGCCAACTTGACATTGATCCCAATCGTAAAGCGGTGGATCAAAAGGTATATCGCTCCATGATTGGATCCTTGCTTTACCTTTGTGCATCTAGACCGGATATCATGTTGAGTGTGGGAATTTGTGCATGGTTTCAAGCCGCATCTAAGGAAAGCCACTTTGTGGCGGTCAAGCGAATCTTTTGATATTTGGCTCATACCCCAAACTTTGGCTTATGGTACCCAAGAGGAGCCAAATTTGATCTTTTGGGCTACACAGATTCAGATTGGGCGGGAGCCAAAGTGGATAGGAAGTCCACCTCCGGAGGGTGCCAATTACTTGGTTGCTCTTTAGTGAGTTGGTCTTCTAAGAAGCAAAGTTGTGTATCTCTCTCGTCCACCGAAGTAGAGTATGTGGCTGCCGGTAGTTGTTGTGCTCAACTCCTATGGATGAGGCAAACTTTAAAGGATTACGGTGTCACTTGTGACGAAGTGCCTCTTTTGTGTGACAATAAAATTTCTATCAAGATCTCTCTCAACCCGGTGCAACACTTCAAGTCGCATCATATTGAGATTCGTTATCATTTCATCCGGGATCACATTAGGCGAAAGGAGATCAGGCTCAAGTATGTCAACACTCATGATAACCTTGCAGATATTTTCACGAAGCCCTTGGCTGAAGCAAGTTTTCATGAGTTAAGGCATGAGCTAAATATCATTGATTTGAGCAATGTGACTTGAACCCTTGCACACCCCACCACACTCAACTTGTTGTCTAGTTTAGGTGTAGGCATGGACATAGGGGGAGTGTTGTTCTCTCAATGAACTCTCCCTCCCCCCATTATGCATAAATTGATCAACTCTTTCACATTAGCCATTTTTGATGGTACTTGTGCTTCAAAGACGAGTTTTGGTCATGGGCCCAAGGATAATTCTTCGCGGTGCCATACCAATCGACTCAAACATAGGTGGCTCCGGCCACCGCCCTCCCCTTGGAGAGGTCGTGTCTCGTTTTTGGTCTTTGTTGTATTTTGCTTCTCTCTTTTCATGCCAAGCTTGTGCTTGTGGTGTCTCGTGTGTTAGCTCGTTGGTGTGTTCGTTCGCTTGAATGTTCGTGCAAAGATGTTTCTTCCTTTGTTTGAAACTGCATCTTCTTGGGTTCACGGTACTACCGTGGCCAGCCACGGTACTACCACAAGGACACGGTACTACCGCAACCAGCGCGGCAGTAATTTTTTACTGCCGCTGTTGGAGCAGTACTACCGCCCACGGCGCGGTACTTCGCCCGGGCGGTACTACTGCAATGACGCGTGGTACTACCGTGGAGTAGCGAGCGCATGGGGGTTAAGAGCGGGCAGGGGGAGTTCCAATTCCCCCATACGCATTCACTCTTTCTTCCCCACACCGCCTCTCTCTCTCCTGCCCACGAACGGCACCGGAGGCCCTCGCTGGATCTCCGTCTCCGACTGCTCTCCTCGGATTCCGACCAGTGGGATCGTTCCCCACCACTTCCTCTTGCCATGGAACAAGGTTTCTCCCTAAATCCCTCTCTTTTTGGTTCGTTCCTTTGCTTCTAGGTTTTTAGGGAGATGCTAGTTGTTCTTGAGATTTTAGGCTAAATCTTTGCAAGAGTAGGATGTATGAGAGTAGTAATGCGTAGAGATAGTACATGATATGTTGCCCCGTGGTAGATTTGATCGACTGTAGTACCGCTTTGTTGTCACGGTTGTTCTCAGATCCATTTGTAGTTTTGGATCTGAAATCGTGCGGTACTACCGCACCTCCAGCGCGGTACTACCGCTCGCGCGGTACTACCGTGACTTGGAGCGGCACTTATTTTTTAGTACTGCGCGACCAAGCAGTGCTACCGTTGCTGTCAAATCTATCATGTGGCAATTATCAAGTGCGAGTTCTACTTGTTTCACTGTTTTTCTGTGTTCTTTGCACTGATCCTTCTCGCGTCTCTTGCGTGTTTGTTTTGTGGTGTGTGGCTCAGGTGCTCCTGCTCGCCGTTCCAATCCAAGCCGTGATACGGGCTCCAAGCGTCTACGGAATCAAGATGAAGCTCCAGAGGGCTCCAGTGCCCCCCAACGCAGGACCAAGACCACCGCCACAAAGGATAAGGAACCCAACATGGGTATGGATGAGATACCACTTGTTGAGTTCATCTCTCGAAGGAAGATCAATCCCTATGTGAATCCTCATGCCAACTTTCGAGGGAATGACCTGTTTTGGACCAAGCAGCAGAATCTCATTTATCTGGATGTGATCAAGGCCAAGCGAAACATCTATGTGGATGTGCACTGGATCGACATGCATCATATGAGGGAAGAGAAGTACCGGGACTACTTTGGTGAGGCTCTGGATCTTGTGGATCCGTTTGGCATTGAGCATATCATCTCTTTTCACAAAGACTATGATCCTGAGATTGTGGCTCAGTTCTTTGCCCCGGTGTACTTTCATCCTAATGAGGACCGGACTATGACTTGGATGACCAATGGTCGGCAGCTGACTGCTACATGGAAGGAGTTCATGACTTTGCCTGGTGTTCAAGATGAGGGGCTCGCCACACCCCAAGGTGTTCGTCCTCATGCCAATCCCGAGTCAGCCAACAAGAACAAGCTTCAGCCCTTCCATGTTGAGAAGAAGCTCTCAAGTGGCAAGTCATCGTGGGCGCTCAACTCCTTCCTTGACATCATGTACTTGATCTTCCGCAACTCTCTCTTTCCACGCATTGGTGACAAGGACAAGGTGCATGCTTATCTTGTGGACATGCTGCTCCTGTGTGAGGAAGCACGCAACTCTCAGACACTACCTCTTGATGTCTCACATATCATGTGGTGTGAGTTTTGATTTGCGGTCTTCAACCGCAAGTTCCCCATCTATGGACCTTATCCGTTTCAGTTGATCTCGGAAACTTGGGAGAAGATCTACCCTCAGGATGACTTTGAGGCCCTTGATTGGATTCGACATAATTCCATCCGGCTCAGTGTCAAGACTCAGTGGGCTAACACCACTTCTCGTGCTGAGGCCGCGGCTGCCATGGATGTGGATGCAGATGAGGATGAGGAGGAGTCAGCGGATGAGGACAACTCTGATGACCCACAAGTATAAGGGATCTATCATAGTCCTTTCGATAAGTAAGAGTGTCGAACCCAACGAGGAGCAGAAGGAAATAACAAGCGGTTTTCAGTAAGGTTTTCTCTGCAAGCACTGAAATTGTAGGTAACAGATAGTTTTGTGATAAGATAAATTGTAACGAGTAACAAGCAATGAAAGTAAATAAAGTGCAGCAAGGTGGCCCAATCCTTTTTGTAGCAAAGGACAAGCCTGGACAATTTCTTATAATGAGAAAAGAGCTCCCGGGGACACATGGGAATTATCGTCAAGCTAGTTTTCATCACGCTCATATGATTCACGTTCGGTACTTTGATAATCTGATATGTGGGTGGACCAGTGCTTGGGTACTGCCCTTACTTGGACAAGTATCCCACTTATGATTAACCCCTATTGCAAGCATCCACAACTACAAAAGAAGTATTAAGGTAAACCTAACCACAACATTAGACATATGGATCCAAATCAGCCCCTTACGAAGCAACACATAAACTAGGGTTTAAGCTTCTGTCACTCTAGCAAACCATCATCTACTTATTACTTCCCAATGCCTTCCTCTAGGCCCAATTAATGGTGAAGTGTCATGTAGTCGACGTTCACATAACACCACTAGAGGAAAGACAACATACATCTCATCAAAATATCGAACGAATACCAAATTCACATGACTACTAATAGCAAGACTTCACCCATGTCCTCAGGAACAAACGTAACTACGATATATCCCCTATACTTGCGGAGTTTTGTCCCGTAAGCTTGCCTCTGATTTTTTTCAGGATAAAAGCCTTCATATAGCAGAAGATGGGAACTGGAGGGCCACCAGGGGGCCCAGGAGACAGGGGGAACGCCCAGTAGTTTCTTCGCTCAATAATTCTTATTAATTCCAAAAATAAGTTCCGTGGAGTTTCAGGATTTTTGGAGCAGTGCAGAATAGGTTTCCAATGTTTGCTCCTTTTCCAGCCAGAATTCTAACTGCCGGCATTCCCCCTCTTCATGGTAAACCTTGTAAGATAAGAGAGAATAGCCATAAGTATTGATATATAATGTGTAATGACAGCCCATAATGCAATAAATATTGATATAAAAGCATGATGCAAAATGGACGTATCAAGCTCTGAGGGTTTCATCCCTCCCACCTCTGAGCCATCTTGGGCTAAGAGGCTGAAGAACAAGATGAAGACCTTGTTCTGCATGCAGGGAAATGGGCAGTACAGGACTCATGTTGCCTCCAAGGAGAGTCACTGCCGCGACAAGAATATCATGAGCCTGTTTGGAGAGGATGTTTCTGGCGGTTCTGAGGATCGCGTCACTCCAGAGGCTGAGTGGATGGCGAAACAAGGCTTCAAGTGGACTAATTCTGAGGAGGATGACGAGGAGACCATTCCCGCTGCCGAGTCCGACGAGGAGCGTGCGACTGATTACTCCGCTTGAGCCACCACTTGTGTTGTAAGTGTCCTCTCTACATTTTTGGCGTCTCGATGCCAAAGGGGGAGAGAGTGTAGGGATTTGTGAGTCGTGTGTTGTGCTTCTTGTGTCGTGCTTGTGTTTGCATTGCTCATGTTTGTTCCATTGAACCTTGCTTGCTTTGGTTTAGTTTGCTTGTGAGACTTGGTCTATCATATGGTGTAAGACATATGCACTCTATCGTACTTTATTGAGCTTATGATATATTGTGCTAGTTATGTTATGCTCATATTTACTATCTTGTTTAGTGTTAGCCTTATTGTTGCAAGATTTGCATTGTTTATAAAATATAGGCGGAGTGTTGATCCTAGTATACGTGCCATGCAGTCCAAAGCACTTACCTAGATAGCACGCATCTAGGGGGAGCTCGTCTATATTTTAGAGATGTGGGGTTTGCTTATGTTCTATATCATTTCCCCTTGTGCAAATCCCGTATTGTCATCAATCCACCAAAAAGGGGGAGATTGTAAGGCATATTTAGACCTAAGGTGTTTTGGTGATTGATGACAATGATTTTGCGGACTAATCGTGTGCCTTGAGTATTTCAGTCGCTTCACCACTAGGCACAAGACGGTTTGGTACCCCTCGAAGACTATTGAAGACGGCAGTGTCCTACGTCTCTTTTTGGTGGATTTGAGTTGTAGGATAGCCGTACTATTAAGAGGGGTCCGCGTTGGAAAGGTTTGGGTGGAATCATCATATACAGGTTTACTCCCTTTGCATCGCCTTTCCCTTTGCGCTTTGGAGCATCCTTCGTTTTGTTCATATTTTGCAAAGAGAAGGATTCCTAGTGTTGCTGTTCTGAGGCATGCGGTAGTACTGCTCTTAGGAGCAGTAGTACCGCAGGCCACCATGGTAGTACCGCACGCCTTTGCGGTAGTACCGTAGGTGGACACGGTAGTAGCGCTCCTAAGGAGCTGTAGTACCATGGCCTCGGGCCAGACTCAGCCGCTCGTGCGGCTGTAGGGGCGGATGTAATTTTTTACATCCGCGCCCTACGTGGTAGTACCGCCCCATGCGCGCGGTAGTACCGTGAGTCCTGGTTCAGCACAGCAACACGAGCGGAAGTAGGGGCGGATGTAATTTTTTACATCCGCTCCCTGCACGGTAGTACCGCATGCCAGGTGCGGTAGTACCGTGTCGGATTTTTGCACTGTTTGATTTTCAACGGAAGTAGGAACGGATGTATTTTTATTCATCCGCACCCTTCCCAGGCTAGCTCACTCTGGCCTTGCGGTAGTACCGCAAGGGGGAGCGGTAGTACCACGTCAGCGGCAGTACCACCCTCAGCCTTTGCGGCTCAGGCCTGGACTAGCTCATGCCGTAGCAGCGATAGTACCGCGGTCCTCCGCTGTAGTACCGTGAGCCCCTGCGGTAGTACCGCTTGTCTGGAGCGGTAGTACCGTAGGTCGCAGGCTGAGTAAGTGGATAACGGTTGGATTTGTCTCTCCACTATATAAGGGTTGTCTTCTTCCTCTAGTTGACCACCTCTTCCACCCCAAAGCTCCATTGTTGCTCCAAGCTCCATTTTTGCCCGATCTCTCTCCCTAGCCAATCAGACTTTGTTGATTTGCTTGGGATTGGTTGAGAAGTCCCCGATCTACACTTCCACCAAGAGAAATTTGATTCCCCCCACTAATCCCTAGCGGGTCTTGTTACTCTTGGGTGTTTGAGCACCCTAGACGGTTGAGGTCACCTCGGAGCCATAGTCCATTTGGGTGAAGCTTTGTGGTGTCGTTGGGAGCCTCCAATTAAGTTGTGGAGATTGCCCCAACCTTGTTTGTAAAGGTTCGTTCGCCGCCTTCAAGGGCACCAATAGTGGAATCACGTCATCTCGCATTGTGTGAGGGCATGAGGAGAATACGGTGGCCCTAGTGGCTTCTTGGGGAGCATTGTGCCTCCACACCGCTCTAACGGATACATACTTCCCCTCAAAAGGAAGGAAATTTGGTAACACATCCTAGTCTTCACTGGCTCCACTCTTGGTTATCTCGTGCCTTTACTCTTGCAAGCTTACTTGTGTTATATCCCTTGCTTGCTTGTGTGCTTGTTGTTGTTGCATCATATAGGTTGCTCACCTAGTTGGATATCCAGACAACCTACTTTGATGCAAAGTTTAATTTGGTAAAGAAAAGCTAAAAATTGTTAGTTGCCTATTCACCCCCCCTCTAGTCAACTATATCGATCCTTTCATATCTGTTGATCACTATGAGGAATTTGAAAGACGAAAGAACCAAGATTTTTCCCTCAACTACGAGGGGAGGTAAGGAACTACCATCTAGCTCTGCACTTGATTCACGTTCTGTTTTGAGTAAACTTGTGACACCTACACCTGCTATTGATTCTGATATGTCACATGTTATTGATGATGCCATTTCTGCTATGCACGATGCTTATGATGATACTACTTCTCTGCTTGTTAATAATGTGCCATTAGATGAATTTCTTGATGAACAACTTGCTAGGGTTAGAGAGAATGAAATTATTGAAACTGATGATATTGATGAAAGTGATGATGAAGATTCTCCCCCTAGATATGAATTGCCTGTTGTGCCTGAGGTTATATTATGGATGAAGAAACTGCTAGGGACCTTTTTGCTTGCAATGATAGATATGATCTTAAAAAACTGTTAGCTAAGCTGAAAGAGAAGTCTTTGAATGCTAGAATGAAATATGACCCTGCTTTTGCTACTTCACCTATCTGTGTTACCGATAAGGATTATGAATTCTCTGTCGATCCTGAGTTAATTACTTTGGTTGAATCTGATCCTTTCTATGGCTATGAATCTAAAACTGTTGTGGCACATCTTACTAAATTGAATGATATAGCCACCTTATTTACTCATGAGGAAAAAATTCGCTATTATTATATCCTTAAATTGTTTCCTTTCTCATTAAAGGGTGATGCTAAAATATGGTTTAATTCTCTTGCTCCTGGTTGTGTGCGTAGTCCCCAGGATATGATTTATACTTCTGTGTAAAATATTTTCCCGCTCATAAGAAGCAAGCTTCCTTAAGGGAAATATTTAATTTTGTGCAACTTGAAGAAGAGAGTCTCCCATAAGCTTGGGGGAGGCTTCTCCGATTACTTAATGCTTTGCCTGATCATCCTCTCAAGAAAAACAAAATACTTGATTTCTTTTATAATGGACTAACCGATGCTTCCAGAGACCACCTGGATAGTTGTGCTGGTTGTGTTTTTAGGGAAAGAACTGTTGAGCAAGCTGAATTGCTATTGAATAATATATTGAGTAATGATAATGATTGGACACTTCCTGAATGAACTCCTAAGCCAACTCAAAAGAAAAGGGGTATTCTATTTCTCAGTCCTGAAGATATGCAAGAGGCAAAGAAACCTATGAAAGATAAAGGTATTAGAGCTGAAGGTAAAGGTAAATTCACTTTATAGATTTGATGAAGTTGATATTCGTCGTAATAAGTCTGCTAGTCAATGCTTGGATGAGTTTGATAACCTCATTGTTAAACAAGAAAGCTTCAATGCTTATGTTGGTAGACAATTGAAGCGTAATGCTTATATGGTTAAACACTTGAGTGATTATATGTCTAGAGTTAAAGGTGACCTTAAGCTTATTAGTAAACATGCATCCATGGTTACCACTCAAGTAGAACAAGTACTTAAAGCACAAGATGATTTGCTCAATGAATTAAACAATAAGAACAATGATAATGCTGTTAGAGTCATGACTAGAGGTGGTAAAATGACCCAGGAACCTAGGGCCATCCTAAGAGAGTTGAGCAAGATTCTCAGAGAATTAATACTGACACACCTAGTCCTTCTACTAAAAAGAAAAATAAAAATGATAGGACTTTGCATGCTTCTAGTGAACATGTTGTAGACACACCTGAGAATCCCAATGATATTTCTATTTCTGATGATGAAACACAATCTGGTAATGAACATGAACCTAGTGATAGTGTTAATGATGATGTTCATGTTGATGCTCAACCTAGTAATAACAATGATGTAGAGACTGAACCTGCTGTTGATCTTGATAACCCACAATCAAAGAATCAATATTATGATAAGAGAGACTTCGTTGCTAGAAAGCATAGTAAAGAAAGAGAACCATGGGTTCAGAAACCCATGCCTTTTCCTCCTAAGCCATCCAAGAAAAAGGATGATGAGGATTTTGAGCGCTTTGCTGAAATGATTAGACCTATTTTTTTGCGTATGCGCTTGACTGATATGCTTAAAATGAACCCCTATGGTAAGTATATGAAAGATATTGTTACAAATAAAAGAAAGATACTGGAAGCTGAAATTTCCACCATGCTTGCTAATTATACTTTTAAGGGTGGAATACCAAAGAAAACTTGGAGATCCAGGAGTACCAACTATACCATGGACCATTAAAAGAAACTGTGTTAAAACTGCTTTATGTGATCCTGGAGCCGCTGTTAGTGTTATGCCTCTCTCTTTATATCGTAGACTTGATTTGAATAAGTTGACACCTACTGAAATCTCTTTGCAAATGGCCGATAAATCAACTGCTATACCCATCGGTATTTGTGAGGATGTGCCTGTTGTGGTTGCAAACGTTACTGTTTTAACGAACTTTGTTATTCTTGATATTCCCGAGGACGACAGTATGTTGATCATCCTTGGTAGACCTTTTCTAAATACTGCAGGGGCTGTTATTGATTGCAACAAAGGCAATGTCACTTTTCATGTCAATGGTAATGAGCAAATGGTATACTTTCTGAAGAAACAACCTCTAGTTCATAGTATCAATTCTATTGGAAAATTTTCAACTATTACTATTGGAGGTTTTGAATTCCCTCTTCCTACTGTCAAAAAGAAATATGATATTCTTATTGTTGGGGACATGCATATCCCCGTTGAGGTAACATAGTGTTATTCGAAAATTCCCCGGTTTCATGTTACTCGAAAGAAGTTTGTTAACAAGACTTGATCAACCGTGTTAGTGGATTCCTTTTGATGAGCATGAGATGGATGAAGTTAGAAAGCACAACTTTCTATACCCTCATTTTACTTTCCGTTATTTAGAATAAATAAAGCAAAAATAGTATTTTCTGTCTGTTTTCTGAATTATCATTGGAATAAAAAATACCCCGAAAATAGAAGTTCTCCAAATGCCCTAAAAATTGAGTATGATTTTTTGTAGAATATTTGAGAATTTCTGGCACTTAGAACACATCAGGTGGACCCACCATTTGGTCACGAGGGTGGAGGGCGCGCCCTACCCTTTGGGCGCACCCCCTGCCTCGTGGGCCCCACGTGGATCCCCTCCACTTATTCCAGCACCCACACACTTCTTCTTCCTCTAGAAAAAATTATCCCGTAGCTCAAACTCATGTTCTTGCTCGTTTTGCTGCCATCTTCGATCTCCTTGCTCAAAGCTCCATTCACAAAACTGCTTTGGGGGATTGTTTCTTTAGTATGTGACTCCTCCAATGGTCCAATTAGTTTTTGTTCTAGTGCTTTATTTATTGTAAATTTTTGCTGCTGAGGTGGCCTTGTTCTTGAGCTTGCATGTTAAATTTATATGGTCCAAAGTAGTTTTAATGCATGATATAGCCTCTAGGCACTTGTGGGAGTAGTTGCTATTAATATTGTTGAGTTTGGTTCACTTTTATTTTGAGTCACTAAAAATTTCAGAAATTTTTCAGAGGAAGAAAAATGTTTAGGAAAATTTACCAAGGTGGTTCTTCAAGGAAGCAAGAACCAAGGCTTGCGATACGTGAGCCGGGCCTTGAACCACGAAGAGAAGCTCCAGTGCGGCCCTGCGAATGGCCGCCAAATGTTTATGATCCAAGCTGGCTTCAAGGATGAATTTGATGAGTATGTGCGTAATGCTGATCTTGAGGACTTTGTAGCAGATAAGTGTCGCCAATACTATCACCTCACTGATTCCTTTGTGCGGAGGTTTAACTTTACATCTAAGCGCAACACTCACATTGTTATATTTGACCTCTATGGTAAATCTTATACCATGGACCTTGAAGATTTTAACACTGCTTGCAAAATCCCACAGTGGGGCAACTTTAGTGAACCTCGCAAATCTGAATATAATAATTTTCTTGCTAGTATCACTGTGGGAGAAACTGGAGATATTACACAAGCTACCATAGGAAGCATTCATTTCCCTCCAATACATTACTTTGCTCTCTTTATAGGTAGATGCATTAAAGATAAAGATGAGCTTTGTCACATGTGCGTCCCAGATCTTAGTGTCCTCAAGAGTGCGGTTTTAGGTGATAAACAATATAACTTGGGGGCCATTGTTGCACGGAGGTTACATCTTAATGGTAAAAGTGGGGATTTATTTGGTGGAATTTATGCAACTCGTTTAGCTGATTATCTTGGTGTACCTATAAATGGAAATGATATTGACTTGCCACCTGTTTTTCTAGATTATAATGCTATGGTTTGCCATCAGTTTCTTGAGAGGAACGAACAGTCCCTCCAGTACTGACTAATATTTGACAGACGGTGTGTTGTCCATATTACTGTCCCTGCTCCTACTTTCTTTAACTTTCAGGCAAACAGGAGATATTTTATAACCAGGGAGGAGGCAAATGAATATGAGAGGAGGACGGAGGTAGATCGCCTCCAGGCTGCAGCTGATGCATCTCAGTACAAACCCCGACTATAACTTTGGATATCCGCCAGGCCAGCCGTGGTCATAGACCAACTTAGGCCAAAAGCCTAAGATTGGGGGAGTACGTATTTCTCACCAACATTACATTCATGTTCACTCTTCTAGTTGTCGGTGTTCATACTTTTTCATTGTACTATCCATGCTAGTTTATTTTCTTTTCTTGCTTTCTTCTTGTGTGTTTAAAAACCCTTAGAAAAACCAAAAAAATTAGTTGTAGCCTTAGCTAGTTTACTTTCCATGCTTGTAGTAGTAGTAATTAAAAGAAAAACCCAAAAAGATTTCCCGTTCTTCTTTTGCTTGTTGGGAGCTTTCCCGTGTAAATAGTTTTATTTTTCTTTGAATTTATTTCTTTTCTTTGGGGTCGAGAGGAGAAGACCACGATGAAAATGTCGAGTGGCTCTCATATGCATTATTGTTGATCTAACCAAGAGCCCGTATTACCTTTTCTTCTCCTTTGAATTAAATGCTTGCAGATTCTAGCTTAGTCCAATGCACGTGCACTATTATTATTATCCACACCGTTCGGTTGTGCAAGTGAAAGGCAATAATGACAATATATGATGAAATGATTGAGATGAGAAAAGCTGGTATGAACTCTACCTATCTTGTTTTTGTAAATATGATTAGTTCATCGTTCCTGATTCAGTCCATTATGAATGAAACATGTTTGCAGTGACAATTGGAGACTATAGTTATTCATGCCATGCTTAATTAGCTAGGAGTTTATAATGGTTTACCTTGCGTGCCAACATGATATTAAAATGGTTGTGATGTGGTATGATAGGGTGGTATCCTCCTTTGAATGATTCGAGTGGCTTGACTTGGCACATGTTCGCGCATGTAGTTGAAACAAAATCAACATAGCCTCCACGATATTTATGTTCATGGTGATTTATATCCTACTCATGCTTACACTCATTTTTGGTTAATCTTAATGCATGTTCATGACTGTTGTCGCTCTCTAGTTGGTCACTTCCAAGTCTCTTTCTAGCCTTCACTTGTACTAAGCGGGAATACTGCTTGTGCATCCACTTCCATAAACCCCAAAGTTATTCCATATGAGTCCATCATACCTTCCTATATGCGGTATTTATCTGCCGTTCCAAGAAAATTTGTATGTGCCGAATTCTAAACCATCAAATAAAATTCTGCTTTGTATGCTCGAATAGCTCATGTATCAACTAGGGTTGTCTATATCTTCCATGCTAGGTGGGTTATTCTCACGATGAGTGGACTCCGCTCATCATTCACGAGAAAATGGTCGGTAACCGGGATGCCCAGTCCCATGCTCAAATCAAATCAAAATAATTGCAAACAAAACTCCCCCAGGATTGTTGTTAGTTAGATGGTTACCGTTGTTTTAGACCAGCCGTGGACTGTGCTCGTTGGTGGTGGGGGAGTATAAAGTTTACCATTCCGTTTGGGAACCGCCTATAATGTATGTAGCATGGAAGATATCGAGATCTCTTGGTTGTTATGTTGACAATGAAAGTATGCCGCTCAAAATATTATTTATCTCTGTTTCAAAACCCAAGATCTGGCACCTCTGCAAATCCCTGCTTCCCTCTGCGAAGGGCCTATCTATTTACTTTTATGTTGAATCATCATCCTCTTATTAAAAAGCACCAGTTGGAGAGCATCGCTGTCATTTGTATGCATTGCTATTAATTTACATTGAGTATAACTGTGACTGGATCTCTTTTTCCATGAATTACAATGTCTAGTCGGTCCTCAATCTTCAAGGGTGCTCTGCATTTATGTTTTGCGGTCTAAGAAAGGTCTAGCGAGATACCATCTTGTTATATCATATTATGATTGTTTTGAGAAAGTGTTGTCATCCGAGATTTATTATTATTGCTTGCTAGTTGATTATGCCATTGATATGAGTAAATATGAGACCTAAATGTTATTGTGAATGTGGTTAGTTCACAATCTTTGCTGAAAAATTGAATGCTGGCTTTACATATTTGCAATAACAAGATCAAACGGAGTTTGTAAAAGTTTTTCTTTATCACTTTCAGTTTGTCAACTGAATTGCTTGAGGATAAGCAAAGGTTTAAGCTTGGGAGAGTTGATACGTCTCCAGCGTATCTACTTTTCCAAACACTTTTGCCCTTGTTTTGGACTCTAACTTGCATGATTTGAATGGAACTAACCCGTACGGACGCTATTTTCAGCAGAATTGCCATGATGTTATTTTTGTGAAGAAATAAAATTTATCAGAATGAACTGAAACTTCACGGAGTTATGTTTTGGAATTAATAAAAAATATTGGCAAAAGAATCAACAGAGGGGGACTCACACCCTGTCCATGAGGGTGCAGGGCGCACCCACCCCTCTGGGGCTCGCCCCCTGCCTCATGGGTCCCCTGGACCTCCACCGACCTCAACTCCAACTCTATATATTCACGTTCGGGGAGAAAAAAAATCAAAGAGAAGGATTCATCGCGTTTTACGATACAGAGCCTTTGCCAAGCCCTAATCTTCCTTGGGAGGGCTGATCTGGAGTCCGTTCGGGGCTCCGGAGAGGGGAATCCATCGCCATCGTCATCATCAACCATCCTCATCCTCCATCACCAATTTCATGATGCTCACCTTCGTGCGCGAGTAATCCCATCGTAGGCTTGATGGACGGTGATGGGTTGGATGAGATTTAGCATGTAATCGAGTTAGTTTTGTTAGGGTTTGATGCCTAGTATCCATTATGTTCTAAGATTGATGTTGCGATGACTTTGCCATGCTTAATGCTTGTCACTAGGTCCGGAATGCCATGATTTCAGATCTGAACCTATTATGTTTTCATGAATATATGTGAGTTCTTGATCCTATCTTGCAAGTTATAGTCACCTACTACGTGTTATGATCCAGCAAACCCCGGAGTGACAATAGTCGGGACACTTCCCGGTGATGACCGTAGTTTGAGGAGTTCATGTATTCACTAAGTGCTAATGCTTTGGTCCGGTACTCTATTAAAAGGAGGCCTTAATATCCCTTAGTTTCCAATAGGACCCTGCTGCCACGAGAGGTTAGGACAAAAGATGTCATGCAAGTTCTTTTCCATAAGCACGTATGACTATATTCAGAATACATGCCTACATTACATTGATGAACTGGAGCTAGTTCTGTGTCGCCCTATGTTATAACTGTTGCATGATGAATTACATCCGACATAATTATCCATCATTGATCCATTGCCTACGAGCTCATTTGATATTGATCATTGCTTAGTTACTTCTCTGTTGCCACTGTTATGATTGCTACAAAACTGCTACTGTTACTTTTGCCACTATTACCGTTACTTCCATACTACTTTGCTACTAAATACTTTGCTGCAGATATTATGTCTTTCAGGTGTGGTTGAATTGACAACTCAGTTGCTAATACTTGAGAATATTCTTTGCCTCCCCTTGTATCGAATCAATAATTTGGGTTAATACTCTACCCTCGAAAAGTGTTGCAATCCCCTATACTTGTGGGTTATCATGTCACGGTGTACAAGGTGACCCTGGAGGACGGCAGCCTGGTGGTTGTGAATCGGCTGCGGGAGAAGATCACCAAGGGGCAGAAGTATTCGAGGCCGAGGTGGCGGCGCTTGGCAAGGTCCGGCATCCCAACCTGCTCTCGCTCAGAGCCTACTGAGGGAGTCCTGGATTAGGGGGTCCTCGGACAACCGGACTATATACTTTGGCCGGACTGTTGGACTATGAAGATACAAGATTGAAGACTTCGTCCCGTGTCCGGATGGGACTCTCCTTTGCGTGGAAGGCAAGCTTGGCAATTCAGATATGTAGATCTCCTTCTCTGTAACCGTCTCTGTGTAACCCTAGCCCCCTCCGGTGTCTATATAAACCGGAGGGTTTAGTCCGTAGGACAAGAACAATCATAATCATAGGCTAGCTTCTAGGGTTTAACCTCTATGATCTCGTGGTAGATCAACTCTTGTAATACTCATATCATCAAGATCAATCAAGCAGGAAGTAGGGTATGACCTCCATCGAGAGGGCCTGAACCTGGGTAAACATCGTGTCCCCCGCCTCCTGTTACCATTAGCCTTAGATGCACAGTTCGGGACCCCCTACCCAAGATCCGCTGGTTTTGACACCGACATTGGTGCTTTCATTGAGAGTTCCACTGTGTCATCACGATAAGGCTTGATGGCTCCTTCAATCATCTTCAACGATGCGGTCCAGGGTGAGGTTTTTCTCCCCAGACAGATCTTCGTATTCGGCGGCTTCATACTGTGGGCCAACTCGCCTGGCCATCTAGAGCAGATCGACTGCTATGCCCCTAGCCATCAGGTCAGGTTTGGAAGCTTGAACTATACTGCGGACATCCATAGAGATTTTATCTTCAACGGATTCAAGCCCATGCCGGCTGCGCCGGACAGTCACGACGAGCATGAATTAGATCCGCCATCGGACAATATTCTGGAGATCACACCTGCGGTTGCCCCAACCCTCGATTCGGAGCAGATCGTGCCATTCGAGGACGGGTGGATGGACCCCTCCATGGAGGCCGCACACTCAGCGGCGATAGAGCCGAACACCGGCTTCATCTCCTATAAGGCTGGTGTCATCGGACCCTTGGACTCGTCTCCGGCCACAGGCTCCGAACCGCGTGCATCCGTGCCTATCGAATCTGATTGGGCACCGATCATGGAGTTTACCTCCACGGATATCTTTCAACAGTCTCCCTTGAGCGACGTGCTAAATTCATTAAAGTCTCTCTCTTTGTGAGGAGACTCTCGGCCGAACTATGTCCGGCTTGAGTGGGAAGCGGACGACAAAGAAATTCGTTCCCCACCCACTACCCACTTGATAGCCACTATCAATGACTTAACGGACACGCTTGAATTCGACTCCGGAGACATCGACGGTATGGATGACTATGCAGGAGAAGAACAGGAACCACCGCCTAAAGGGCACTGGACATCCACCTCATCATATGACATATACATGGTGGATACACCCAAGGAAAATGACGACGAAGATGCAACAAAGGATAATCCCCTCGAGAAGCCACCAAAGCGATAACGTAGGCGCCGCTCTAAATCCTGCCACAGTAAAAACAGTGATAACAGCGCAAGAAAGAATAATACCCCGGTAGATTCCAAAGGAAACGATGACCCCATGGACCCAGCGATGGAGCAGGATGAGCCAGGGGATGGTGAACATAGTCCGGAGCCGACGTCCGATGACGCCGATCCCGAGGGTAAAATTCATCAACCTGTCTCCGGAGAGTAGAACAGTCCAGACGATGATGCACTCATCATCCCGGAAAAACACTTGGAACAAGAGAACCTCCATAGAAGGCTTATTGCCACCACGAGGAGCTTGAAGAAGCAGAAGCAAATGCTTAAGGCCGCGCAGGATACGCTCAGCCGCAGATGGAACAAAGTGCTTGACACTGAAGAAAAAGACGGTGGCGATCGCCACACAAAGAGCTATCCAAAGCGCAAGGTGCTGCCCGAATTTGACGACGAGGCTATAGAGCCCATTCAGCCGAAAAATAAAACGGCCGATCAGCCGGACCGACCACCCCGTGGCCACGACAGGGCGGCTAATGATGTTGCACACAAATCAGCACACGATTTATGTGAGCTCCTGGACAAAAAATCCGGTATGGCTAGGTCCATCTGTGGATCTAGGAAGCGTGCTCCGGCACAGGATCACAACCACCAAAACGATCATATTGATCGAATACCATTTCGGAATAAACACCGAACACAACAACTGTCGACAACATGCCATGACACATCCAAATACTGGGGTGCCGTGCACCCCCTATGCTTCACCGATAAGGTGCTGGATCATGAATTTCCAGAGGGATTCAAACCCGTGAGCATAGAGGCATACGATGGAACGACAGACCCTAGGGTCTGGATAGAGGACTTTATCCTTCACATCCACATGGCCCGTGGAGATGATCTCCACGCCATTAAATACCTGCCCCTCAAGTTGAAAGGACCAGCTCGGCATTGGTTGAAAAGCCTCCCCGAAAACTCAATTGGAAGTTGGGAGGAACTTGAGGACGCTTTCAGGGCCAATTTCCAAGGGACCTATGTCCGACCTCTGGATGTGGACGATTTAAGTCACATAATCCAACAACCTGGAGAGTCAGCCCGTAAGCTTTGGAATAGGTTTCTCACTAAGAAGAACCACCCGGATGCCGAAGCCTTAGTGGCTTTCAAGCACAATATCCGAGACGAATGGCTAGCCAGACACCTCGGCCAAGAAAAGCCGAGGACAATTGCAGCCCTAACAAGCCTTATGACCTGCTTTTGCACGAGCGAGGACAGTTGGTTGGCCCGTAGCGGCACCAGCGACCCAGGCACATCCGAAGTCAGGGATGGCAACGGGAAGCCGTGACGCAATAAAAACCAGCGTTGAAACAATGAAGACAACCCAGATAAGACGGCGGTCAACGCCGGATTCAGGGGCTCTCGACCTGATCAACAGAAAAAATCCATTCAAAGGCAGCAGAGATGGACCGTCCAGCCTAAATAAGATTCTAGACAAATTATGTCAGATTCATGGCACCCCCGAAAAAGCTGCAAATCACACACACAGAGAGTGCTGGGTTTTCAAGCAGGCCGGCAAGCTAAACGCCGAACACAAAGGGAGGGAGACGCCAAGTGAAGACGAGGATGAGCCTCGCCAGCCAAACACTGGGGGACAGAAAAAATTCCCACTAGAAGTCAAAACAGCGAATATGATTTACGCAACTCACATACCAAAGAGAAGGCGCAAAAGCGCACTCCGAGACGTATACGCTGTAGAGCCCGTCGCCCCCCAAGTTCAATCCTTGGTCGGCCTGCCCGATCACCTTTGATCGCAGGGATCATCCGACTGCACTACAAAAAAATACACTTCCGTGATGATACATGTTTGTCACAGTAGGTCGCGTTTTCTATCATGCATGTACATCCATGATGATTTTATGACAGAATCAAGATAGTCATACATGTGCTGTCATAGAAGTGTTCCATGACATTACCAGAATTATCATCACGGAAGTGTCCACTTCCATGACGATAAATCGCGCGTCACAGAAGTGCTTTCGTCAAGGGTGACCGACACGCGGCATCCACCGTAACGGAACACCGTTAAGCTATCGGGTCGGATTTTGGATCCGATAACCCGTTAACAGCCATGACCAATGCAGATTTTCCACGTGTAAAATTCTCATTGGCTGACGGATCCACATGTCAGCTCCGTGTTGGCACAGGTGTCACTCATCCAACAGTCGAGATGGGCCTATGATATGTTGACACGTGGACCGGCCCAAAAGTGGCCCACAAAGTTTAAATGGGCCGGCCCAACTGAAGGCCCATAAGATTTAGCAGACCATAATGGGCCGGCCCAGCTAAAGGCCCACAAAATTTAGCGGACCATAATGGGCCGGCCCAGCTAAAGGCCCACGCAATTTTGCAGACCATAATGGGCCGGCCCAGCTAAAGGCCCACAAGATTTTGCAGACCATAATGGGCCGGCCCAGCTAAAGGCCCAACATTCTCTGTCCAATCGGCCCGTCGACGGCCTGTCCTAAACTTGTCATCAACGCGGCCCATGGTCACTTCTCGCCCGTTAACAGTCCGCTAAGTAATTGGGCCGAATTATGGCCCGGTGTATTTCCGGCCTGATAAAGGTCCGGCTTCATTTGGTCCCATTTACAGGCCATCCAAACTTTCGACCCATAAACGACCATGAAGGATTTGGGTCATATTCGGCCATGTCCGACATTTAGCCTGTTAGAGGCCCACTATAGATTTGGGCCACTTTCGGCATGTTGTCATTTTCGGCCTGTTAACGCCGGACGTAAACCATGAGCCATATGTGGCCCAACGTCATATCGGTCCCATTAACGGCCCATATAAAAATGACGATAATCTAGCCCGACCGAAGTTCCGGCCAATTAAAGGCCCGTGTATTAGGTCGGCACATTTACGGCCCGTCAAAAATCCGCATCGTAAATGGGCCACCATTTCGGCCTGCTAAGTTCAGTGGGTTATTTGGCACAATCAGGGCCCAATCTCACTTCCGGTCTATTAAAGGCCCATGTTTTTTATGGGCTCGAGATATTTACACCTATAAATGTTTATTTTTACTGAGGGCCCAAATTATGTTTAGGCCTGTTAAAGGTCCACTATGGGCACAGGCCTACCAGAAAAATATGAAAGCTTATGTTGATTTAGGCCCAGATATTTTTAGTGGGCTACATGCCAATTTCGGCCCGTAATCGTTTTTAGCCCGATTGGAATGGGCCTGACGAATGTTGGCATGTTGGGCTCCTACGAAGCTTTCGGCCGAATACATTACTAAGATAAACCTACACTATACAAAAATAGCGTCGTAATTACTGCAGCCTGTGGCAGCATCATAAATGTTGTATGACAACAAAATAAATTCCAACCATACAACAAAAGGCCTATTGGCATAAAGTTTACAGTCCTTCCAGATAAAAGCACCATCAGATGTATATAAGCACACATCATTTGACCTAAGTGCTAATGTTTCAGGCTGTAGAATCTGATGGAGCAGCACGATCTCCACCTTTTTTCCGCCATTGCTCTTGAACAACGAAGCGAATGTCTGATAGTCTGGTTTCAAAACCATTCATATCTTGACGACATTTCTCAACCACTATTCTTGTTTCTGAAACAACTTCCATTAGGGATTGGACTTGTGTCTGGAGCACAGATATATCACTCTGCCTAGCAGGAAGATTTTGTTCAGTATGCGATTTGGACGAGGTTACCTTGACAACCAACCCAGAATTACGTAGGAAGGTGCTTTTTGCACTGTTAGTGGAGAGATACTGACGCACTGCAGCAAGAGGTGACATTGTGCCTGTAGTAACCTCGTCACCTTCAGATGGTTGTGGCTATTCAATCATTTGTTCCATAGCTTCCTGAAAGTTTGAACTTGTAGATTAGTGTACCAGATAAGTTACTAATGAGAAAAAAAACAAACAAAGTAGGTTAAACGTTTATACATAACTTATTTTGGTGAACTACTGTAATACATTAGCATGTATTGTAGTGTCAACTACATAATAAAATCATTTTCGGAACATATGTCCATGTAGCATGCCTAATGTATTGTCTATTTTCTCACATTCGTTGACATCTAAGGATAAAGAGACATGGTTTAAAGTAGGATGAACATAGTATGCCATCATTCATATCATGGGCAAACAGATATAAAACAAACAGGCTATTTTATCATTGTGTGCGCACGTGAACATAACAACTAGATTACAGTTCAAGACCAAAAGAATATCCTTCATCTCTTTTAAACCATGTAAGGTGAAATGATACGTTAAGACAACTATGTATAAAAGTGAACAGAGTAACTGACATTGGCTGCAAACCAAGTAGTTAAATGAACACATCACAGTACCAATCAGTTCAAGGCAGGAGGAGTAAGGACTTACAACAGCAGCTTGAACTGGTGTGCTCATGCCCTTCATCTTGCTGGTGTGGCAATCCTTGAAGATTTGCACTGCATTCGGTTCAGGTTCTTTTTGGTCCGCACGGGCTTTCCTCTGTATTTGGAACAAGTCAATATAGATACGATAATATGGCACAAAAAAGAAGAAGGAAGTAGCAGGTATTTACAAGAGCCTCGCAGTGTGCAATATAGCTACGAGCTCCTGTTGTCTGTTGGAATATCACTTTAGAACGGTTGGTTTTGTTCTTCAAACAGTTAGCCTAGAAGAAGATACACTTGTAAGGCACATACATAAATACAAGTTCAATATGTGGTCTGATCAAATACATATAGCCTACCTGATACTTTGGATCAGACCAGTGTTTAACGAGGGCTGTCCAATCTTCATCTGTAATATATTCCACTAGAGATGTTTGGGCGATTTCATTGTTAGCCTTGCCTTCAAAGTGAGATTTTCTAAGGTGGTACCAATACTGTCGCAGAGCAGACTGAAAAACATGAGTGCATGCTTGTTTAGTTGCATCATCTTTCGGATCCAACTTGAACCTCATCTGTTGAAAAAAGAATGTGAGTCTTATTAGGAGGAAGGTAGAAAGTATGGGACAGAGCAAGACAATATTACTAATTGCGATGGATAACATTACTTACGGATAAATGGTCAAGGAAGGTGTTAAACTGGGTATTGTCTTTCTCATTCCTGTACTGGATCCACGTTGGGAGGATACGTGCATGACACCTAACGGCAACGGCTGCCTCTGATACTAACTTGGCTGACTCTGTAGCATCACGTGGCCTTTTTTAAACCTGCCTCAAAATGAATCTCCATTCTTCCTCCTTTAGATTTTGTTAATCTGCCAAAGCATTATCCCTGATGTATGTTTCCGCTTGCACCGTGGTGCTAGTTCAACAACGAATATGGAAAGTGTTAGTGTACATCAAACTGTGAGAGTACATATAAAAGAGCATGCAACTGCAACTTGACTCGGTCAGGTACCGTCTTAGTGTTGATGCTCACGAGGTTCATCTAATCTTGCCAAGTCCTGTTGTGTTAGCAGTGCTTCGGAAGTAGTGCTAGGTGTGAAGGCAGATTGGGAACTGGCCAGTTCTGGAGCAAACGAACGAGTAACTGGTTGAGATGCTGGTACAGTTGAAGCGGATGCTGCAGCTGGTGGAGCAGGTGATACTGTGTTTGTAGATTTATCTGGTGGACATGGACCTTCTACTGCACTATAAGTACTAGCAGAATCTCGACGGCAGAACCTTTTCCGTTTCACCCGACAAGTAACAGCACTCCCTACTATGTTATTTTCCTTGCTCTTTTTTGACTTTGCCATGTCAAGCTGTACCCACAACACAAAAGAATAAAATTACTCTTCAGAACTCATTGATGCATGATACAGACAAGCAATACTTTGATGTAAGACAACCGTATGAGGATGGAATATATAAGAAAAACAGGACGGCATGACATATTCACAGCTACGATGTGCAAACTAAGCAGAAGGATTTTCAAGAAAATAGAAGTAATGCAAGCTAGACACCATATGAAAGATGCAACCAATATTACTCTGCCAAGTTAAAAGTGTCTTGTCATAAGTGGCAATTCGAAAAATTAGAAGCAGTACAATGTAGAAATCAATGCAAGATGCAACCACTATCAAACTGCCATGTTAAAAGCGTCCAATCATGAGTGACTGATGCGGGATACATAACAACAGTACTTTGATGTAAGAACATGGTATGATAGATAGATGCAATGTATTCTAGACACAGAAAGCCATGTCATATGCACATGTATAACATATAAACTCAGCAGGTGCAATTTAATCAAAATAGAAGAAATACAGGCTAGACAACATATGCAACATGAAACCAATTATCACACTGTCAACTTAGGGCAAGCACCTGCGATGGTGGAGTACGGGAGATGAACTCATCATGTAGACTTGGGACTTCAACTTCATTAGCAGTAGCAGTGGCAAATCTAGAGAGTCTCTGTTTGCGTCGGTGCGGAGGACCACCAACATCCTCTAACTTACTCTTTTCCTTCCTGTTTTCTGATATTGCCTTATAAAGTCAAAACCACAAGAAGATGATTAAAATTAGCTCTACATAACTGGTTGATGCATGATACAGACGAACACTACTTTGATGCAAGGCAAGCGCAAGATAGGAGGATGGAATATATACAAAAAAAAGATAGCGTTTCATATTCACACGTACGATAGGATGATGGAATATGTATGAAAAAATAGTAAGCGGAAGGCATTTCAACAAAATTAGAAGAAATGAAAGCTAGGCACCATATGAACATGCAACCAATATCACTCTATCAGGTAAAAAGTGTCTCATCGTAAGTGCCATTTCAAGAAATTAGAAGCAGTACAAGCTAGAAGACAATGCAAGATGCAACCTACATCACAGTCCCAAGTTAAATGTGTCTTATGGGTAAGTGATCGTTGCAGGTATAAGTTGTAAGCTACGCAGATGCAATTCAACATAATCAGAAGCAATACAAACTGGACATCATACGGAAAACGCAACCACGTATAATAGTTCCAAGTAAGAGCAAGCACCTGTGATGGTGGAGTAGGGGAGATGTGCTCATCATGTACACATATGTTCTAGAAACAGGAACACGTGTCGTATTCACAGGCATTATGTGTAAAGTAAGCATATGCAATTCGAGTTAGAAGCAATACAAGCTAGACATCATATGCAACATGCAACCACATATAATAGTGTCAAGTTAGAGCAAGCACCTGTGATGGTGGAGTAGGGGAGATGTGCTCATCATCTACACAGCTACGTTGACTGTCCAGCCTTGTGTTGTCTTGCGAATCTTGTTGGGAGGATGGCGGAGTAGAATCTGTAGAGACCCCCTGTTTGAGTTGCTCTGAAGGACCACCATCATCCACTACCGGACTAATTTCCTTCAGCTGTAATGATTTTGCATTGTGAAGTCAAACCGATAAGAAAAATGAATAAAATTCTCTCTTCTGAACTCATTCATGCATGATACTGACGGACACTACTCGGATGAAAGGCAAACACATGATGCGAGGATGGAATATGTATGAAAAACAGGATGGTGTGACATATTCACACCTATGATGTGGTAACTAAGCAGAAGGCATTTCAACAAATTAGAAGCACTACAAGCTAGACACCATATGAAAGATGCAACCAATATCACTCTGCCAAGTTCAAACTGTATGGCGTTTCAACAAATTAGAAGCAGTACATGCTAGAAATCATATGCAAGACACAACCAATATCACAGTGGCAACTTAAAGGTGCCTTATCATAAGTGACTGATGCGGGATATGCAAGAATAGTAGTCTGATGTAGAAACAGGAACACATGTCATATTCACAGGCATTATGTGTAAAGTAAGCAGATGCAATTCAACAAAGTTAGAAGCAATACAAGCTAGACATCATTCGCAACATGCAACCACATATAATAGTGCCAAGTTAGAGCAAGCACCTGTGATGGTGGAGTAGGGGAGATGTGCTCATCATCTACACAGCTACATTGACTGTCTAGCCTTGCGTTGTCTTGTGAATCTTGTTGGGAGGATGGCGGAGTAGAATCTGTAGAGAACCTCCGTTTCAGTTGCTCGGAAGGATCACCATCATCCAATGCCTTGCCAATTTCCTTCAGCTTTATTGATTTTGCATTGTGAGGTCATACCGACAAGAAAAAGGAATATCATTCGCTCTTCAGAACTCATTCATACATGATACTAACGAACACTACTCTGATGAAAGGCAAAGTCATGATACGAGGATGGAATATGTACGAAAAAATGGACAGCTTGACATATTCACACCTATGATGTGGTAACTAAGCAGAAGGCACTTCAACAAATTAGAAACACTGCAAGACACCATATGGAAGGTGCAATCAATATCACTCTGCCAAGTTAAAACTGTCTCGTCATAGGTGGCGTTCATCAAACTAGAAGCAATACATGCTAGAAATCATATTCAAGACGCAAACCAATATCACACTGCCAACTTAAAGGTGTCCCATCATAAGTGACTAATGCAGGATACACAAGAAGAGTAGTTTCATGTAAGAACATGGTGTGGTAGACAGATATAGTATGTAACAAAAATAGGAAAGTGTGTCATATTCACATGTATCATGTGTAAGCTAAGCATATGAAGTTTACACTAATTAGGAGCAATACGAGCTAGACACCATATGCAACATGCAACCGGATATCACACTGCCAAGTTAGAGCAAGCACCTTGGATGGTGGAGTAGGGGAGCGGAGACTTGGACCTTGTAATGCACTATCAGTACAAGGAGAATCGGTACAGATGCTCCGTTTACGTTGCTGCAGAGGACCACCATCATCGCCTTCCTTACTATTTTTGTTTCTCTTTCTTGATTTTGCCTTGTCAAGTCAAACCCACAAGAAAAAGGAATAAAATTTCCTCTTCAGAACTCATTGATGCATGACACTGACGAACACTACTTTCATGTAAGGCAGCTGCATGATAGGAGGATGGAATATGTATGAAAAACAGGATGGCGTGACATATGGACATGTATGATGTATAAAGTGTAACCTAAGCACAAGGTGCTTGAACTTGTTAGAATCGATGCAAGCTAGAAACCATATGAAAGATGAAACCAATATCACTCTGCAAAATTAAAAGGGTGCCCTAACAAATGTATTTGACCAAATTAGAAGCAATACATGGCAACATGCTAGAAATAATATGCAATATGCAACGAATAAAGGTGGCTCATCGTAAGTGATTGATGCAGGATACAGAAGAGAGGTAGTTTCATGTAAGAACATGGTTAACACATAGATGTAGTGTGTACCAAAAATAGGAAGGCATGTCATATTCACAGGTATAGTGTGTAAACTAAGCAGATGCAATTTACCCTAATTGGAAGCATTACAAGCTAGACACCGTATGCAACATGCAACCACATATCACACTGCGAAGTTAGAGCAAGCACCTGTGATGGTGGTGTAGGGGAAGTGCGGTCTTCAGGTACAGAGCTACGTTCAATATCTTCATTTAGGCTTGATGTTTCTTGAGAATCATGTGGAGAGGATGAAATTGCATTCTTTATAAGAGTATTGCGACTCATATTAACCCACGCGCGTGACTATCTCATCATAAGCGATAGACGCAGGATACACAAGAACAGTAGTTTGATGTAAGAACATGGTGTGATAAGCAGATGTAGTATGTACCAAAAACAGGAAGGCGTGTCATATTCACATGTATAATGTGTAAGCTAAGGAGATGCAATTTAACAAATTAGGAGCATTGATGAGGGATACACAAGAAAAGTAGTTTGATGTAAGAACATGGTTAATAGAAAGACGTAGTATGTACCAAAAACAGGAAGGCATGTCATATTCACAGGTATAATGTGTTAACTAAGTAGATGCAATTTACCCTAATTAGAAGCATTACAAGGTAGACACCCTATGCAACATGCAACCACATATCACACTGCCAAGTAAGAGCAAGCACCTGTGATGGTGGTGTGGGGGAATTGCGGTGATCAACTAGAGAGCTATGTTGACTATCTTCATTTGGCCTTGCTGTTTCTTGAGAATCATGTGGGGAGGATGACACTGCACTCTTTAAACGAGTAGGGCGTCTCATAGTAACCCACTGGGGTGACTATCTCATCTTAAGTGATTGACGAGGGATACAAAAGAGCATTAGTTTGATGTACAAACACGGTTAATAGACATATGTAGTATGTATCAAAAACAGGAAGGCATGTCATTATCAAAGGTATAATGTGTAAAGTAAGTAGATGCAATTTAACCAAATTGGAAGCAATACAAGCTAGACACCATATGCAACATGCAACCACATTTGACAGCGCGAAGTTAAAGCAAGCACCTGGGATGGTTGTGTGTGGCAATTGAGATCATCAACTGCAGAGCTACATTTACTGTCTCCAACTGCTGACACTGCACCCATTAGAGCGCTGAAACGCTTAGTGCTTATCTTCGAATTACACTGGAGTGACTTCTGTCTTTTCTTTTCTGCATTCATCAACACTACATCAGAGTCTGAAATACCCATGCATAAAAAAATAGTTTGAGTATGGGTGAAGTGTGTGCACAATTAGTATAGTGTGAAGGTAGCAGATAGCAGGTCGGTGAGAAATAAATGACGAGAGACATATGATAGCTCTACAACATGCATGGCACACTAAATTACTACAGGATTCTATGAAAATAACAGTCGACTGAAAGCAAATAGTTCAGTCCATTTTTTCTGCACCGTCCGATGTACAAAGAACGGGCAGATCGCCTTCATCTACCTCCAGCCAATCAGTGTTGACGATCTTCCTCGAAACGCCAGCGACCACCGACCCAGTATTCCTCCCCTGCCTGCGCCCTCCCCTCGACCTCACCGCACCGCCGTGCTTGGCACCGCCCCCCGGACATCCATTCAAGCCCCACCGACCTCCAGATCGGGCGCAAGCAGCTCCTGCGCCCCACACCCCTATGATAGACACTGATGCGTCGCTTCCCCGGGGAACAGGCGGACTAGGTGCTCCACGCGCCTGAGCGGGTGCTGCTTCTTTTAATTGCGGTTCGACTGACCCCTAATTGAAATCCAGGTGGGCTACTGACCTCTAGCAAAGGTGAAATTGTAAAAGGGAGGAAACCTTGTGCATTTAGTATCACGAAGAAGCACTCAACTAGTTTCTTTCGTGGGATGAATACGGTGTGAGCGGAGACGTAAGATTTGCATGGATAAGGGAAGAGGAGTACCTCTTTCTGCTGGCAGTGCTGTGTCATCCTTCTATTTTTCCGATGATCTTCTTGTTGTTTGCCGGAAACCAAAAGTTATGGAGGATGGTGCAGCCTTGGACAAACCCATGGCCAAGTTGTTGAGTGTGGTGCTGTGGCCGTCTGTCGGCGGCGGGGAAGCAGATCCGAGGCGGCGAATGATGGCGTAGCGGGAACAACTCTAGTGCGGTGGACGGTTGCGACAGTGGAGCCACAATAGTGAGGCGTAGGACGGCGTGGTCGGAGTGGTTCTGGTACGGCGCACGTCGGCATCGGCTTCGTGGAGGTAGCTTTGCCTCGGCTTCAGCTGCTAAGTCCTTGAGGGCGTTGCGTTTGCGGTTGCGTTGGACGACGACGTCGGGGTACCGGCTCCGGCGTGATGGAGGAGGGCAGCGGTGGATTGGCCGCTATGGCGTGGAGGACGGAGGAGGCTGGGGTTTCGCGGCTGGTGGAGAGGGCGTTTTCGCGCCCACAGAGTATGAATGGGGAAACGGAGGGAGGCGGGGAACTAAGGGGGAACAATGTTTCGGTTTGACACGCGCTTGTTTGAAATTTGGGGAAAGTTACAAACTTTGCCCCGATCTAAAATTTCGAACATATTGCGGGTTGGGGGTAGGACAGTCATGTTAGGTGTCCCAAATGTGGGCGGGATAGATTTCGGCCGAGTGCATGGGTGTTTAGGCGCCCACGACGTATGAATGCTTCTCAGAGGCGGTTGAGACTGGAGTCTTGGTGAAGTTACAAACCTAACCCAGTTTAGACCTTTGGACATCAGGCGATAGGCTACACGGGCCAGAGTCAGGACAACAATTTCCTACCACCAAACATTAGTCTCGCGCGGTTTTGAGTGACCAGAGGCCTATTTGGTGCTTCGTTCAATATTGGGAGCAGAAGCATTAACGCTTTTGGTTCTCTTGAATTGAACTTTCAGGACTAGTAAAACTTCACAAATCTTTACTCTTGAAAATCCTAAAGCTACCATTATGTTGGAATGGAGGGGGTACATTTGAATATACATGGTACACGAGTATATATTAAAAAATATGCAACTTACCTCAGTTCATGCATGGTTCTAAATATAATCTCCTTGGTTGCAAAAAAATTAGATATGCGTATGAATATATATAGCATGTTCAAACTCACAACAAAGATTGATGCCCCCTTTTACATCTAATTTACAAATGCCATTATCTCGGGTTCAAATAAATGAATGCACTTCCTATGAATTCGAATCTTCGAAACCCCCTTTATGTTGAATTCGACATGTATTCTATTTCGTAGCTAGCAATTTGGAATGTATCCATGCAAGTGACAAATGTATAAAGTGCTTCACACTAACAACATGGAGTGCATTAATTAATGTTTATATATGAATTGCAAAAGCATCCATTGCCTGTATTTCAAACCGCTCTCACTCTATGGATCGATAATATGAAATAAACACATGCACATGCTAGAATTCAATAGAGTATGGGTGTCTGATAGACCGATTTTCATCCATACGCAATTTGCAAAATTCATGATCTCATCCAAAAATAATAATGCCATTTATATTTTAATTTAATGTGTAGTACCGCCTTTTACATGTAGATGCACTATGCCTCGCCCCGTTCTCACAAATGCGTTATATATCTCTCTATCTAACGCATAAGTGCACACACTTTATATGCATCGGCATTTCTCTTTCACACATGCTCACAATCTCCCGCAGGGTGTCGGGGTGTCTCACGCACATGCTCTCTCTGTTTCTCTCTCTCTTTCTGACTACTATGTACCACTCTTTTCACTAATCTCAGTTGAAAAACACTATTTCTCTCACATGCATATATACACATGCACGGTCTCTACTAGCCCTCTATACGCACATATATGTGCCTACGTGTCTCCCGCATGCACATTATCTTTAGGCCTCTCTCGCACACATTGCCCCCCCGACACACCTCTCTCTTAGTAGTTGGCAGATATGATTTCATCATATCATTCGGTAGGATATCCCTCGCTGTTAGGCTAGATGGTAATACGAGGCAAAGTTTTACCCTAGTTCGGATCGGACCCTTGCAGTTGAAGAAAGAGCCTACTCCTGATACTGTATATTAGTGATAGGGGTGTGTACAAAGTACATGTGAATACCAGGCATTGTGCGTGTGTGTATACTATCGACGAACTAGCCCCCAAGCTTGTATAACATACTAAGGGCCTAGGGTTACAAATCGTATATAGTCGGCTTATCACCAGTGGGGATAGAGTCCTCCACGACTCTGGTAGCTAGCTTCGTGTTGTACGCCGAGTCCTCCACATGGGTCCTCGTATAACATGTCTCGGTCCAACCTATATGTGGCGCAGGATGGAAACGACCCATGAGTCTTCATGTTGACCCACCACAACTAGAAATGATGTGCCCACCACACCACACACACAATCGGCCACTAAGAAAATAAGCATATACAATAGTACAACGGTATCTAGCTCACGATACGTCTCCATATTTTGTTGATGACACTGACGGACTTTGCATTTGATGCGTGCTCCGTATTTTGTTGACGACACTTATGGTCATTGTATTTGAAGCGAAAGCACGATATGGTCACTGGACTTCAGAATAAGCTCATCATGGTCACCACATACATTTTGTCGTGCTAACCAACATGTGGTTGGATGGTTAGAGGACAATGGTTTCTCGAGCCCACCAAGGTTAAAGTCCCGGTGCTTGCATTTATCTTGTGTTAATTTCAGTATTTTCCGACGATGTACATTCAATGGGAGGAGACGTTCCACTCGACTACGAGGCACCTATGGTGACTTCGTAAAATCTCAAGATCATATATGTTGGCCCACTCTCTCGAATGTGCTCATAGGGGTAGGGTTTGCGTGTGTGCGCTTATAGCGGTGAGTGCCTGCGCGTATATATGAGCCCTTGCGTCTGTACCATGTTAAACAAATACATGTCATGATTATACGGTCACTGGCTCACCCGTACAACTGCGTATTTTGTTGATGACACAATCAATTGACCAGTCAAACGTTCCACGCGGCGCAACTAGTGTTGCACCATCGGGGCGTGTAACCGTGGGGCCCACCTGTCAGCCCGTATATGAAAGAAAGAAATGGTACTTTGAGTCTGTACTGTGTTAATAAAATAGGAGTACATTTTAGGGAGATCATACGGTCACTGGCTCACCATACAGCTCCGTAATTTGTTGATAACACGATCAATTGACCAGTCAAACGGTCCACATTCAGCAGCGCACATTACCATAGGGACCACCCGTCAGTGCATATATGAAGGACATAAATGGTAATAAATTAGTGGTTGGTGGGTATCCGAAGTCATGAGACCTCTGGTTGGCAG
>NC_041383.1:176556832-176568203 GCF_002162155.2 Triticum dicoccoides
AGATGGCCGGTGCGGCGGCGGACCAGCGGTGGGGAGTGGTTTCGGGGAGGGCGGGCCAGCCGCGAGCGGCGGGGGCTGGCGGCTCAGGGGGGTGGAGTTTGATGATAAACTGGAGGCCCTTGATTTCGTATCCAACGGCTGGAAAATCTAATGATCACCCCGCATGTAGCCTCACCCCGCATGTACACATGCATGCACGCAAGACAAGCACGCATGTAGGCGTGCAACACTGACACGTACACATAACGTACACAGGCACGCATGCTGGCGTGCAACACTCACACGTACACATGCACTCACAAACACACGCACGTACGCACCCATGCATGCAACACTGAAACGTACCCTTGCACGCACGCAACACTCGCACGCCTGCATGCACACAACACACGACGCAAGACACACGCTCAACCTATACGTGCATGCACCCTTTGTTAAGGACATGGATTGTTACGGGTATTAATCAATCTTATCTGTGATAAGTAGAACATTGATGTTTGTAGCGGTCTTTATGAATCACAACGTATCGAACGGGCTATCAACATAGTAGGCTTATCTCCATGAAAAAGATGACGTCACACTCAATGAACAATCATCGATTTATGAAATGCCCGCTTCAGACCGCCCTGGCCCACCAAAGGTTCCTCTGCTGTGCGCTGCCTGCGTTGGGTCACTGACATGCAAGCCATGCACCCAAAGAGCCCACACGTCAGTGGAAGAACAGCGCGGTGTCCTAGGTCAGAGTCGAGGGCACCACTCGCGGCATGCCCGGCTGAACATGCCTCCATGCCGCATTCAAACGCCTCCATGAAACCCGCCCGTGTGCAAGCCGAGAAACCCACTCTGGACACACGTCCGTTCATGACTGGGCTGGCGTTAAACGCAACGCCGGCCGAGCTCCTTCCGTCCATCGTCTATTTAATCTCCTATTTAAACGAGGCCAAACGCCGGCCAAGAATCGCACACCTCCGCCGCTCCCCTATATCCTCCACCATTTTGTCCACTCTTACTATGGCTTACGAAGAGTAGTTATTCCGCATCCAAGCCGGTTGGGTAGACAGTAGGATACGAGCTATGCAGCTCGCTGATCCACCTCCCTCCCCTCGCCCGACGGAGCCAGTTGCCGCCCCAAGCCGGTGCGCGGTTCAGTAACTCACCGCTCTAGGCCAGCTCGACGAGGAGCGGCACATGGGCGTCGTTGCTGCCGTCCATGCCGCCCCCTCGTACCGCGTCTCTCGTTTCTGTGGCCAAGACTCCCATGCCGGCGGCCGCACCATGCAAGCAGCGACAAAAGCCGGGTGCGCGGAGAGTGACGAGTCGGTGGCCAGCGCCTCCGCGCCCGCTGCCATCATCGAGGAGAAGTAGAACACGAGAGGCCGCCGCCGCTTGGGTCCCATGAAGGCCACCGCGGAGGCGACGCCGGCGTACACAACAGGTGTCTTGTCGGATCCTTTTGTTGCGAGGACCTTCGTCGACCCCGCATGGGCTCCACCGAAGAGGGGAATGTTAGGATGAACTCGAGCCGGTGCCGGCCATGGCAAAGTAGTGGCTGGTGATGAACTCGAATCGGTGCCGGCCACCATCATCTTCGGCACCAGCCAATGATATCAGTTGGGCAGTGGGGAAGCGAGCCGTCCTTTGCGCTGAAGCATATACCTCCGGGGCTCCTGGCAGTCCGGTGATCGTGCTACCGGACATGAGGAACACAAATCGATCGGTGGGCGACCATTTAGGCCAGGTATTATATACATGTGCTGTCCAGAACTAGCACCGTGTAGTTCATTTGAATGTAATGAAATCCGTCATGTTTGTATGAAAATCCAGTATTTTATATGATTCCCGTCGTTGTTTATATGAAATATCATTTTGTCTACGTGTTTGCGTGAATTTTGTCCGGTTGGTTGAGTTGCTATCATAATGTGTACAACTACGGTTGGATGGCGTAATTTGCGGGTCACCGGTCGGTCTGCGGGCGGCTCGGGTGGCGTTGTGGGACAAAAAACACAGCTTGTGCGAGCTCGTCTCCAACGTGCACGCTGGAGGATTCATGACATCATGAGCACCCGATCCATTCCTCGTACATCGATGGCAAAGGCACCGGTGGACAAAAGGGTCGCCAATATTTTGGCTACCCCGGGCAAGATCCAAACAGCCCCTCCCAACAGATTCAAATCCCTCGTTCGCCGTGGAATTTTGCCATGTGTTGTTTTCATGGAATAGCAAGATGCCCGTGCATTGCACGGAACATCAAGATGCATTTTTTTTACAAACTCCCACATGCATGCAAGGGATAATGAATGTCCTCCTTTGCTAGTACCATGAGGCAAACACCATTAATATTGCATCGATTAGTGTTAGTGGCCTTGTATATCTGCAAATTGTAATTTTGATAGTGGCCCCTTGTATATAAAAATGGAGGGAGAAAGATGATAGATAAGGTGAGGAGGAGTGGGGAGTGGTGGTGACTGGTGGTCGGACAGGGCGGAGGCATGGGGATGGATGGCGCATTATGTCTAGGTTTGTACCTCTCTCACACACACCCACGTAGGTGGGGGACGTGCACGAAGAGAAGAGGTGCACGCACGGCGCACGTACTCCCGTCTCTTTCCCAACCACACCCGCGCGGGTACACGGTGGAGCTCATTTCTGTATGAAAAAGGCAGCCCATGTGGTAATTTGGCACGTGTATTGGTTGTCCACTTGGTGGACGGAGGATTGTCTACCACGGGTGAAAAAACAAATTGCAACTTGACGCGTTATGTTCAATTAAAAAAAGAGGCAAACCATGTGGGGCCTACCTTAGAGGCAAGGCTCTATACACTGGAGTACTTTTGATGTGTCCCGTCAACTCGCAGAATGAGGAGAAGCTTGCTTAGTACGCCGTCTCCCCCGCCCACGGGCGCGGTGGCTCGCAGGATGAGGTGAAGCTTGCTTACGAGTAGTAGTAGTAGTACTACTACTACTGTACGCCCTTACGCCCGCTCCCTCGCCCACGCGCGCGGTGGCTCACAGCACGAGGAGAAAGTTTTACTACTCCCTCCGTTTACTCCTCGTCCCTACTTTGGTTAGTACTACCTCCATTTACTTATACAAGGCCACTATAAAAAATACATTTTGCATCTATACAAGGCCACTAATAGTAATCGAGACAAAAGTTACTACTCCATCCTTTCCAGTTTATGGCTCAATTTCAAAATCTCTCCAACCAAGGTAGACGGTGAGTGGTCGAATTAATTGCGTAGTTTGCACAAGTAATTAGGACGCTCATTTTTCTTAAGAAGTTATGTTTACCGAGGCATTAATTAGAACGAATGCATGAATGACCACTAAATTTCCATGAACTTGTACATGCATTGGTTAGTTTCCTCTTGACACTGCTTGCGTCGGGTGATCTAACGCACCTCGAAATCCAACATGTAATGGTACTACTACTAGTATAGTAGAATTGAGACTTATCAAACGGAAAAACAAATGTTTTTTAGATGAGCCCTATAAACCCTAGTGGGTACGTACTCCATAAAAACATATTTTTCCAAAACTAAGTCACTCCCTTTCATGAATTTTGTAGTATACTCCTCCGTCGACGCTCCCTTTCATGAATTCTGTACTTCCTATCGCCGACATGTGGGACATATAGCAACCGGGTCGACGTGTTAAGCACCAAATAACAGTGTAGAACAGCAGGGGGACGCAACCCAGTAGTAGTAATGAGCAATGGGACGTCAAATCATAATGCCGCACCTTCCCAGACGGACGAAGCAACCATTATTTCACACTTCGGTTCGCCATCACCTCAAACCACGTAGTATTGCTTCTGCCTCAAGAGGGACACGCGCATCGCCTTGGTACATCATGACATGTGGGACCGCATGACAGGCCATGCTCCCCCGCCGATCGCTCGGTAAAATCACCTCATTTTTACTATACTTCCTCCGTATCGATTTACTACATGGCATGCACGTCGTTCTAGGTTGAGAATTTAACTGGCTATATATGTGATGAACAATACTCTAGCCTTTTAAAAAATGTATACTTTTGTACAGTAGTACTATCGATGGATTGCGCCATGGAGCAAAAATTGAAATTAAAAAAAAGGTGGTACATATAGAGAGCGCTCGTCGCCAAATTATGCATATAGTACTATTAAGAAAGCTAGTACATGCTTAATTGGGGTGCTAAATTCTATTATAGAAATACTAGTAGTATGTACATACTGAAAAGTTAAAGTAACGAGAAGAAACATAACATAGTTCTGCTGGGGGCTCAGCACAACACACCCCTCAAATTAAACTAAGCACACCTGAAATTAAACTATGCAACTAATCCGGTAGACACTGCATTAGAAGTTTAGAACCACCATGAGCAACAACACTGCCACCTTACTCGGAGTCCTCGTCCACGTCCTCGACTTCGTCCTTGTCCCTCTTCCTCTTGGCCGATACTTCTTTGCTTGAACTGCACACTTAGCTGTTGCTCTTCATCCAACCCTTGTAGATATTGAAGCAAAGGTAGCCATCCATTGCAGCGTAGTGGATGTGGTCTATATCTAGTACATTCCGCTGCCATGCATGATGATGAAACGTGTAATGATGTTTCTCCAGTTTACGGTATGAAGGATGAACCATGGCTCCTGCCAGGGTCAGCATTGAAGGCTGATGAGAGGGCACCAGTCGATTCTTCTGGAGGTCAAAGGGGTTGCCTACAACGAGGCCTATCCGACCCAGGACTTCTTTGTCGTTCTTAAAGTCTATAGTAACGAATTTCACTGTTTTTTCCTTGAGGAAGTTCTTAAAATCCTGGCACTCAACGTCGGCATGGCATATGTGGTAGACCAAGCAAATGTTATGTACGCAAACCTGGATCACGGCGGGCTTCTTCCTCTCTTCGTCCTTTAGATCCTTCTCTCGTCCCAGGACTGTGGTGTACTCAACATCTAGCCCAGCAACCCACTCATCATCTGAGTTTTCGAATATGCGTCTGAAGCGAGAAAGGCATCCTTTCACCATCGCGGAAGAACAGGTGTAGATGACGTCGAACTCATCGCCGGTGATGGTTCTAACCTTGTACTCACCGCCGATCAGGGAGATTTGGGACGCCATGGATTTGGGAGGAGGGTTAGGATTAGTGGAACTGCCGTAACGTGAATGGACGGGACGACTAGGAGCGAACCGCCATAGTATTGAAGGACGTGCGGGGACGAGTAGGAGCGAACTGCCAGCGTGCGAACGGCAGGGTAGTGGCTTTCCATTCTCCCATGATACGGGCTTCCGAGAGCCCTTGGATCTGAGATCGAACGGTTGCACGGCGTGATTCTAGACCTATGGGTGAATATCCTATCCTGGAGGGTTATTCTGCAAATTTTTAGCAACTTAGCATGCGACCGTTTGATCTCAGATCCAAGGGCTGCCAGCAGCCCGTATCATGGTCACGCCTACCACGACCGTCGCGTCACTCGTGTGGTCGCGCCCTTGGAGATTTACCACGGTGCGTTAGGCTATCTGATGTTGGCATGTCATACATAGTCATCACTTAGTCAATCATACTACAACAAGGTTTTGGCTATAAGGTTGGCTATAAGTGTATTATTTTACTTCTCTCTATCTCTTTCTTTGTACTCCCTCCGTCCCATAATATAAGAACGTTTTTGACACTAGTGTAGTGCCAAAAACGTTCTTATATTATGGGACACAGGGAGTACTAGTATTTATTGCATTTGCCAAGGAGTGACCTCTTCCAATGAAATGGTGTTGCTAAGTTTGCTTCATTTAATTAGCTATAGACTCAAAATTGTCTTTTCACCTAGGTACACGCGCTTAGCACCATTTCTTCCTTGGGTCACCAAACTAGTCTCTCTCTTCTTGATTAACTTGCCACATCAGACTTTATGCCTATGTGGCAAGCTTAAGCACCTGTAGGAGCAAGTAAGTACAATAGTGCGCTTTACATGGCATTTTTGCATATGTGGAGGAAAGAGAGTCAAGGAAAAAGTGGAGAAGTGGGCTCTCATGCAAGAGCCAGCCTCTACTACATGGTGGAGCATTGGGAGAGGCACCTGTATGGAGGTGGTCAGGAATCGGGAGACTCACGCCGGTCGTAGCGCCGCAGTTAAAATGATAATGGCAAGTCAAATCACGGGGCCCACCTGTCCAGCAGTAACTCGCTGTCAAATCACACAACCCTATGTTAGCAGCAGCCTACTCCCTCGTATTCTCGCGTCTGTGTTGAACCGACTAAGCAGAACTGCCCCGCCGCCTACCGCGCAGGAAAAGCCCCACCCTCGACTTTTAAATACAACTACATCCACTTAAGAATCCAATGATATACTTTTTGTGACATAGTAACTCATATTTAGTTAGTCAAATGGATGACCTAGAACTACGTGCAGGCCCTATAAACCGAGACGCCTAAAAATAAAAAACTGAGACGGAGAGCGTAGTTCAGCATGTATCTTTTTAGATCAATATAGTCGGGATTCACCAAGGAGCAAAACCAAGTGGTAGGCGCCTCCTATCGTGTTAGTGCAGCAACTCAAGCAGGGTCAGTCCGCATACGAAATGGCGACACACTTAATAGGACCCCTTTGGCCGACATGTGGCTCATCCACCGTCTTGTTCCACGTGCGATGCACCAAATTACAGTTTGGAGCAACGGCTGGAATTGGAGGCACCTCGGTCGTAGCACCGCAGTAGTAGAAAATGAGCGATGAGGGGTCAAATCACAAAGCCCCACCTTTCCCGCATTAAGCTGGACGGACGAAGCAACCATCATTTCACTCTAGGGTGCAAGAGCATAAAGAAAAGAGAAAACAATGATGCGTGCGGCAGCTACCTAGGGCACCCTAGGGTAGGGTCTCCACTACAGATCCTTTTTTTGAAAGCGCCTCCACTACAAATCGGCTTCTCCCTCGTCCTCTTGAAGAAAACCGATGATGAGTGCGGCGGTAGGGTTTGTAGGAGTACTACGGCGTGCGGGGCCACATCATAGTAAACGGGTTCGAGTTGACGCCTTAAATATGTGTGGGCCGCTTGGTTTTACGGGAACGAGGCAACATTTTGGGTTCGGGGACCGGTGGAGATATAGTAGTACAAAAAATTGTGGACGTAGGTTCGACCGAAAGGCAATGATGCATGGGCCCTGCATTTTGATATACCCGGGGCCGCGTGAAATTTGCTACTCTACTCAAAACTAGTAAGGTACACATGTATTGAACGCATGAAATTTCGAAACCAAATTATGAATAAATACACACTATAGCATGTAAAGCTTTGAGTCATATATGCATGATGTAGATGTTCATTTAGTTCTTATAGTTCATCTCATTCAAAATCAATTAGTTTTATAAAAATGTTAAGATTCATGGGGTTGTGCATAGTAAATCATAAAGTAAAAAACAAATAATGGCAATTCATTTAGAAAATAATAATCAATTATGATACAGAAGATTCTAGAACAAAGGAGAAGTGCTTGTGTTTTGAGGTTTGTGCATTATGCTTAAGTTCAACGATGGAGTCTTCTAAATTGTACATGTGGCAGATCTGGTGGAATGTTGATGATATCCAACGGCCAGTAGTGCTCGGATTTGCCTATCTCTGCACTGTCGGGTTAGCTTCATCCAGCGACCATATTTCAAAGTTATTGGCACACTATATAGTTATTGTGCCATAGTTGCATATTTTGGAAAAAAGCTACTAGTGGGTTGTGCTATCTATTTAGGAATAGAAGATGTATACATGGAAGTTGTAGGGGCATCTCAATTTCTATGAGTAGGGATTGGAAAAGAGATGTCATTTGGTTCACGCCATAGGAACTTTTCTATTGAATCTAGAGATGACATGTATCTCAATTCCTATGAGGAGGGATTAGAAAAGAGATGTAATTTGGTTCATATCATAGGAACTTTTCTATTGAATATACGCTAATGTTTATTTTCCTTTGAAATTAAGGGAGTATAGGAACCCATTCATATGAACCAAGTGGCTCTAAAGCTATAGAAATGATATCATGTTTATTTAATTTGAAATGTGGAGTATATGAATCTATTCCTATGAACCAATTGGCTATAAAGGAAAAAATCCTATAAAACTCATATCATTTAGAGTTCCTATGATATTCCTCGACACTAAAGGATGGTTGAAATTGCTGCAGTTGATACGATGGTCTTTGTTTGTAGACTCCTCACCCATCTTTATAGTTACCTCTCGAAGATGAATGAAATGATATATACAGGGTATTCTACATGTGCAATTTGGTACACGAAAACTCGGTAAAAGTTTGCGAGGTTTGAATTTTCAATAAATCTATGTGCACTGCATTTCGGAACGGAGGGAGCATACGGCAGTTGCTAACACTCACGTGGAAGATTTGTGTGTAGGTGGAGTGGTTGTTCTGTTAAATGACATGGAAAAACTGACACTATCGGATGCCGATCTAACGGTTCTTACGGCGTTCGTCAGGAAAAGGCTTGTGGCTAACGTTTGTCGGATAATGATTTACGGACACATGCATTGCATTGATACGTGCCCCCCTCTCTCATGCACACGCACCCTCACGAGTCATGACTCTCCCGAGTCCTCTCGCAGACTCACACGTCGCACCCACCGTCTATCTGTAGGTAGACGTCACGCACATATGTGCTCTTCACACCCTACCCTCAGAACTTCTAAAAAACAAAAGACAGCACGCACATTTTATTTTAGCTCACACGTCACACACTTATACTATTACTATTGCGGCGAATGTTCTTTGGGCATAGTATATTTCACTCTCACGAACAGAAGCGGTGCATGCACGCACTAGTTCTCTCACACCCACTCGCGGGTACACGTAGGAGTGCATTTTTTTGAAGCTGGTACAACAAAATCACTCCACTATATATAAAAGCAGGAGCCTTAGCGCTTGCTTTACTAGGGTTCCTCTCGTTCACTCTCTCATGCTCTCCAGACCTAAGCAAGACATAGGTGGCCACACTCTCTCTCTCAGTTCACGGCTGGTCACAAATCCGGCCGGACAACCTCGCGCGGGGCAGGGGTGTAGGTGCGTCGTTCACGCTATCGTCGGCGGCGAGGGCGGAGACCAACGGCTGCCCACGCGTCCCGATCGGCGGCCGTGCCGTTCTCTCCGAGAGAGCGTTGGCTTGGGAGGGCCTCCGACCCCTTCTTCCTCCCTGCGGTATTGTGGCCAAGATGCGGCCTCCCGACGGCGTCTTTGCCACATGCCGACGACCCTCAGGTATATATTCCTTCGAAACCTGCCTTGCTCTACTGCCCCATCTCTTCCCCCTTCGTGTGGATCCTTTTCTACTTCCGTCCGCTGTTCCAAAGCCACCTAGACTTCTACTATTATTAGAAGTAAAGCTAGTTCATACAGTCGACTCAAAGCATTGGTTCAAACAGGGAAGAAAGTGGGAAAGGTGTAGCATGAATCTAGGACTTGGTTCTAAGAGGAAACGGGGGAAAGTAGTAATATCTGTCAGTGTTTAAATAACCGTATTTCGTATTTGCGCAAACAGGGATGTCTGTCTCCATATCGTTTCAGGATGTCTGTCTCTGTATCGTTTCTATCCGCGTAATCAAAAGCACACACCTCAGTTTTAGTACAACTGTGCAAAATGAGATGGCTATCCCTCGTTGCCATCGTCTAACCTCCCGTCTTCAAGGTATCCCTACATTGGTAGTAACTAAGGTAGAATGACCAACGCAATATAAAAGAAGCTGATTCGTATGTTTTACTTCCTGATTGCAGTGCAGGGACGAGCGAAAACAACTGCATCCTAGTCCGGAATGCACTTTCTACCAGTTCATCCATGGACCGAGGACTAGCTGGCACGGCTGCACGGCGGTTTTTTGGACAGGTGCGCGGACAAGAGGCATTGTGGTTTGCTTATTTATGCAAATAACGATGCTTAAATTTAGTGGAATGCACAAGAATTTCACCTGGTCAGTACACTGCATGGTTCAGTTCAGCACTCCAGCTAAGACCACAATTATAATTGGTTATTCTGGAATGAGAGAACCTAACCCTGGATGGTGGCAACAAGAAAAAACCAGAGTGAACTCCAGAAAATTTAAGCCTGCCGGGAGGCCCTTTGCTCAGAGAAGCCTTGCTTGTTTTTTCCTGATTTGTAAACCTTCTCACAACTTTGTCTTTTGCTGTGAACTAGTATATGTTTGTTATGTTCTATGAATCATTGAGATGTATAAAATTGCTTAACTTATGCTTTTCAAATTTTTTATGAAGACAAGTTTAATGTGAGTGTTCCACATGAGCGCTGGACTAGCGTGTGAACGTTTGGAATTTATTACATTGTGGCCTCAATTAACTGCATGAACCACTGTAACAAGATACATAGTTGCTTATATGTCAGACAACAGATTGTTGATTGTTAGCTGGTCGATAGCCTAGTGTTAAAGCGAGCTGAGCCAATGTGCCGTGTTTTGCACAACTGCTTACAAGTGGGCTAGCACCAACAGTGTTTACAAGTACTTATGTATACGTCGACGCACGGTTCTCGAACGAGTGCTCTATTTCATCAAAACACACACTGCTCGTATGATAAACCGTGACAACTTATGTCTTACCATGCCATATTCATGAAAAAACTAGTGAGGACGCATCTATTTCGGCAACAATTACAATGGTTCTCACATGATTCATGGGCACACAAAAGTAGCAGCAGTTCCCGTAGACGGATTCAAACAAAGTACTAGCCCCAGAGGGGTCGATAACATGCAAGGTTCGGATAATTAGACACAATCCAAACTACTATTAAACACTAGCTGGGGCAACTATTTCATGCCTCGATCTAATTTGGGCTGGACACAAGACAGACCTTGTCATGAACATCATCGAGGACGTCCCGCAGCAGCTCAATCCTGTGAACCTTCATGAAGACAACCTTGTGGCCTTGCCACTGATAAACTTGTTTGTGGAGGCATGCCACGTCATCTTCCTGCGTAAGCTTGAGAAGAACAGTATTCCTCACAAATGAAGGAGTAGCTTTGAACTTCTTGTGCTTCAGTACACCCTGGACAACACGCCTGACAACAGTGAGGCTAGAATACAACTCTTCATTGGTATAACCGCAAACGGCTTCCAGGATCCAACAGCCTAAGAACTCTGTTTTCCTAGTGTGTATATTCAGGTCATCCGCCTCATAGCGAGTGACATGTACAACCACACAATCCTTGTCGGCATCAGGGCTCTAATTGAAACAGAAACAAATTCTAGATTACTTTTCAGTATAAGAAACACAAGTTATTTAAACCACTATGTATAGCATGGCATCGAAGCTAATAAAATTTTGCATTATTAATCACCAAATACTTCCTTTTCTAAAAAAATCCACCACATACTTAGATGAAAAACCACAATC
>NC_041383.1:176568483-176576715 GCF_002162155.2 Triticum dicoccoides
CTACTCCTACAGTGCCACGGGGGCTGTAACCTCAAACGGGGCATTGACCATCTCAGTAGTGGCCGTGAGCGTATCTGGGGTCGGCTCAGTGGTTGCCTCCATCTTCTTGGAGCTCTCTGTCTCGTGGGGATCAGCCTCCCGCGTCTGCTCCAATATTGGCAGATCTTTGCCTGGTTCTCCTTGGTCCATCATGAAACTGACGAATACTAGGAGACCACTGAAAGGAAAACACAATCGCAATGACAATGAAACAAAAAAGAGAGTGAGGATCGGTTACTGCTTTGCAAAAGTTTTTGTTCTCTGAACGAAAATATACCAACATCACGGATCCGCTTACCTTCCCTTCGTTGGGAGAGAAGAACAGTGGAAGATGCGAGTGTTGCCTTTCCTGAAGACAGTGAGGGAGAAGGGGATTCAGCGAAGAGTGAAATGATGGTTGCTTCGTCCGTCAAACTTAGACTGCGGGGAGGTGGGGTTTTGTGATACGGCGGATCGTTACTGCCGCGCTATGACCGGGGTGACTCTCCGCCTGCATACTGCCTTCTAATTTGGTGGATGGCATTTGGGCCCCCGCGCTGCATGGCCCGCATGTCGGTGAACAAAAGTATAACGGCATTCAGTAGAGGGAGATGTTTCAATGACCTAGGAGGAGCCAGAAGTGGTAGAGTGTCTCCACTTTACTAGTAGTAATTGTATTTCTGGGTAGCTGTAGAGTGTCTCCACTGTACTAGTAGTAATTGTTTCTCTGGGCCAACAACCCATCCACACTAGTAAATAGTAAAATCAATTCAAAAGCCCATATATTTACTGAATGAGAGGCGCTACCCACACCCAGCACACCCCCCCAAAAAAACCTGGGTGCTCTTCTTCCTCCTCGCTCCCACCCACCTCACGTCAGCTCGCTCCACTCGTACCCCCAAATTCCTCACCTCACTCCTACAGAAAACCCCAGCTCCTCTTCTTCCTCACTCCTAAAGAAAACCCCCAGCTCCCCTTCTTCTTTCCTCGCACTACAACTAGGCTCATCATTTGTTACTCTGCTCAAATCCGTGAGCATGACACGACGCCCTCGAGGAAAATGGAGTCGGCTGACCCCAGCGGCAAGAATATGAGGCTCCCGCCAGCGGCGACGCCTGTTGTAGATCCTGCACCCGACAGCGCGGGGAGAAGCGGCAACCCCACCCCCATCGGATCCCAGGAACCCGTAGAATCTCGGGTGGACCGCATCAGCGATCTCCCGGACGCCGTCCTTGGGGAGATCATCTCGCTTCTCCCCACTAAGGATTGCTGTCGCACCCAAGTCCTCTCAATTCGGTGGCGCCCTCTATGGCGCACCGTGCCCCTTAATCTCGACTGTCGTCAGCTATCTCTCTTCAATGATTTTGAAATCCCCAGAGCCATCATCTCCTCCCACCAGAGCTCCGTTCAAAGCCTCTGCATCCCGTCATGCTACCTGAGCAAGCATACCATGCCCTACACGGTGGACGCCTGGCTGAAATCCCCTGAATTCACAGAACTACAGCTGCTTGACTTCTACTATTCCCCTGGAAATCACATACCACATACCGAACGCCATGAACTTGTGCCCTCAGCACCGATGTCCATCTCGCGGTTTTCCTCCTCTCTCCACACCGCCACCTTTGCGTTGTACTACCTACCAGACAATCTGGTACTAAACCTTCAACTCCCATTTCTCAAGAAACTTTCACTTGTATGGGTTCGTATATCGGAGGCCTCATTGCACAACATCATCCACTCCAGTTGCCCTGCGCTGGAGTGCTTGGTGCTTGTTTTCACAGTTAGAATCGCTTGTCTCCAAATAAAGTCGCCTAACCTTGTAAGAATTGGAATTTCTTTTGACGGAAGGCAGCTCATCATCCAAGATGCCCCTTCACTTCAAAGGTTGATCCTTGATTCTAGTTATTCACCATTGCAAATAACCATCCTCTCTACGCCTAAACTGGAGACCTTGGGTGTAATACATGATCTCTATGCTCATTTCTATATGGTGTTTGGCTCCATAGTTCTTCAGGTACTTTATATTATCATCTACACTTGTAACCATAAGCTGCGTTTTATTTCTTTGCACATAATTTATATATCATCTTGGAGTACACATTTTGTACTAATATTATGTTCTATGCTCAATGAAGAGTTTCTCCATGGATGGCCTATCAATGGTGTTGGATTCTATCAAGATCTTATATATCCAAATGAATATTTTTGATCTGAACAAGATTATTGGCTTGCTGCAATGCTTTCCATGTCTTGAGATGTTGTATATAAAGGTGATAATTTCACGCACATTGGAAGCCCGCATATAGTGTACTAGAATTAACCATTCAGCTGTTTCTCTTTCGACACTCTTCTTTTAGACCTTAACTGTTTTCAATCTTCATGTCTATTTAGGCAATAGGACGGGGTAAGAAAGTTATAACCAATCGGTGGATTCGTAAGCATCGGGATTTTCTCACTTCTCATGAGATTCGATTGAAGACAATAACGCTAGAACGATATGTAGCCAACCGTGCAAACACAAGATTTGTCACATTCTTCCTGCTGAATGCGAGGTTTTTATTGTCCATCAGGCTTAAGTTTATCAGCAGCATGGTTTTGACGGATGGGTATGTCGAAGAGCAAAAAAAGGAGTTTCAGGTGGGCAAAAGAGCTTCTGAACGTGCCGGGCTTCTATTTACAACATATTGTGCTCATAATCCAGTAAATTTTACGACCCAGGATGTTCATTCTATGGACCTGACCGATCATTTGACTGTGACTGCCGAAAATAGTGCTGGAGTTAGATGTTGTTGCCCTTTTCAATCTGGGTTTTTTGTAAACCTGATGAACAATTAACCCTCATGGTCTTGTACAGTTTGTAAGCTGGAGTCAGATGTTCCTGCCCTTTTCAACTCGGCTGTGACTGTCATATTTTCTTTGAAGCAAGGCAAATGGCTTGCCATTCGTTTAATTTAGAGTGAAATATTGTAACAAATCCCAACCAAGGGAAATAACATCACTCTCGCCGGCTGCTTGAGCTTACTGTGCATTACAGAAGCCAAGTGATTAGCCCCCACCAGCACCCACAAACTTATTTCGAACTAGCACATGAAATGGGCTGTAAATTTTCATAGGAAAGGCTGCATGACCGTGTCAGATTTGGATCCTAACATTTGGGACCCGCGAGGAAATAGCCTATCCAAGGTGCTATCGACTTACTAACCAGTCAACGAACGATTCTGCCTACCAGCCGTTGGATTGACATCCAACATCTGTTGTGTATCTTCTATCTCTTGTCTTCTTCTTCCTCCAGCCGCCCAAACCAAACCACCCCGTCGGCTCCGCCTACTCCCGCCTCCCATGGCTGGTTGCGCCTCCATTGCCTACCGTACATACCCTCCAATGTTGGCCAGTCCCTCCCTCTATTCCTCCACACGTCATGTTATTCTCCAGCGACGTCAACCCCAACATGCACCCGCGCCCGAACCAGTCAACCCTCGTACTCCCCTTCGCCTGCGACTGGACTGGCGCATCTTCAACGGCTCCTGTTCATTCCGTCCGAGGCCTCGCCGTCGTCCTCCGCCTTGCGGCCTTGGTTCGCTCACCGTGCGCGGTGCGCCGCCCTCTTGCGTTGTCAACATCGTCAACAACCGAGAGGAACAAGGAGATGACTGTACATGGAGAGCATGACAGTAGGGACCCACCAGCGTCATGGCAGTACGCAAGCAAGTGCCTCTATAGTACAAGCCCAAAAATATGGTTCCTCCTAATGGTTGGACATCTGGGGCTCATGCCATTGTCAACGTAGTCAATAAACGAGAGAATTACACTACAAGCAGCTGACACCAGGCCAGCAAGTCGCGCATTTTTTTGAGGAACAAGCAGTTGTTATTTATACTAGTTTTGCGGGGGCTGTGCGGGGGCTGTGGCCCATCTAGCCAGGGTTTTATTTATGTTTACCACATCATGAGCCCAGTTGTGTTTTTTTCTTGCTGAAAATGGCTAGCCCAGTTCTATTTTTTTAAAAGAAATACCTAAACAAGGCCTACTTGCTTTATCGGCCCTGCTGGGCTGCAAATCTTTCAAGACAAGGAGAGTTTCATTCGGTTTGCCCAGAAATGGGCTGTACATTTTTAAAACAAATCAAACCGGGAATTAGTTTCAATTTTTGTTCATTACAAGATCTTAAATTCCATTGATTTTTATGCGTGGACAATTATTTGGATTTTATATTTATATAAATTATTTTTCAAAATAGTTTGAGTGTGAATCGATATTTCTGGATTAAAAACAGTTGACTGCACCGAAGTATGCAAAATTTTGTATACTTTTTAACCGTGGCCACAATATGGGGTGTAATGCTAACAAAAAGAAGATGGGCTCCAGAAAAATTCTTAAGAATTAGCAAATGGGCTGTACATTATTAGAAATAATGGCAGATGGGCTGTATGCTGTTTTCCATAGATTTGAGGCTGACTTGTGCGCCTACTACAGGTTGACGTGTATGCTTTCATAAAAAAAGGTTGACACACGCGCAACACCCTGTCAACTTATTCAACACACGAGAGCAGTAACTGTTGGATGTCCATCCAACGGCTGTCGTGCTTATTCAATCTCTGCTCTTCATGCTCCAGCCACTCAAACAAGCGCTGGCGGGACTGCCTGCTCCCTCCTCCCGCGGCCGGCTATGCTGGCGCGCAGGCCTCACGGCCCCACCGTACTCCCATCGCTGGCCTAGCCATCCCTCTACTCACCCACACATGTTGTTATTCTTCGGCGACGGCAGACGAACCAGTAAACCCTCGTACTCCTCCGCGTGGGAAACAACTGCCAAGTATTCCTTGGCTCCGTGTCATTCCCTTCCTAGGCCTCGCCGTCGTCCACCGCCCTGGTGCTCTCTGCGCGGCCTGGTCAACATGGTCAATGAACGACATCCATCGGAAGTGGACTGTACGTGGAGAGGCTGACAGCTGGGTCCATGGCCGCACGCAAGGAAATGCCTCCTTATTACATGCAAAATAATGATTCCTCCACCTGACAGCTAGGACCCACAGGAAGGGCCTCTGTATTTCGTGAAAAAACGTTCCTCCGCTGACAGGTCGGACCCACCAGCTATATCTTCACACGCAAGGAAGTGCCTCCTTATTACGCCCAAAAAAATGAATACCCCCTGCTAGCTGGGACCCACCATATTGTTGGGATGACTTGTGGGCCTACTAAGTTGACGGGGACGGAGGGATTTGTCAACTTAGTCAATAGTCCAGTGACCGTATGATGTCCATCCAACGGCCATAGTGCTTCTTCAACCTCTGGTCTTCTTGCTCCAGCCGCCCAAAGCAGCGCCGGTCGTGCCGCCTGCTCCTGCCTCTCGTGGCCGGCTGTGCTATCGCGGAGGCCTCACCGTCCCCATACTACTCCCACCACTAGCCAGGCCATCCCTGCACTCACCCACACCCCCTGTTATTCTGCGGCCACGTCAGCCTCACACCGTAGCTGAACCAGTGAACGCTCGTACTCCTCTCCGCGTGGGCATCCACTGCCGCGTCTTGCCAGGCTCCATGTCGTCCGCTTCCTAGGCCTCGCCGTCATCCATCGCCGTGGTGCTCTCGGCGCGGCGTGGTCAATGTTGTCAACGACCGACTTCCATCGGAAGAGTACTGTATGTGGAGAGGCTGACAGCTGGGTCCACGGCAGCCGCAAGGAAGTGCCTCCTTATTACTTGAAAAATAATTATTCCTCCACCTGATAGCGGGACCCACCGGACAGGCCACCAGTATTTTGTGAAAAAAATCATTTTTGCCTGACTGCTGGGACCCATCGGACGAGCCACCGTATTTCGCAAAAAAATGTTCCTCCCGCTGTCAGCTCGGACCCATCGGAAGTGCCTCCTTATTACGCACAAAAAAATGAATACTCCCCCGGCTAGCTGGGACCCACCTTGGTGGGAGGCTGACTTGTGGGCCTACTAAGTTGACGGGGACGAAGGGCTTTGTCAACTTAGTCAATATGAACGATTCTAGCTCCACTGACCGTACGATGTCCATCCAATGGCTGTAGTGCTTCTTCAACCTCTAGTCTTCTTGCTCCAGCCGCCCAAAGCAGCGCCGGTCGTGCCGCATGCTCCTGCCTCCCGTGGCCGGCTGTGCTGCCGCGAAGGCCTCACCGCCCCCGACTATTCCCACCGTTGGCCAGGCCCTGCGGCGACGTCAGCCTCACACCGCAACCGAACCAGTGAACCTTCGTACTCCTCTCCCGCGGGCTTCCGCTGCCGCGTCTTCCCCGGCTCCGCGTCGTCCCCTTCCTAGGCCTCACCGTCGTCCACCGCCGTGGTGCTCTCCGCGCGGCGTGGTCAAGGAACGACTTCCATCGGAAGAGTACTGTACATGGAGAGGCTGACAGCTGGGTCCACGGCCACAACCCAGTTTTTTTATATTTGCCAAGTAAGTCACTTTGTCAGGCTTGTTGGGCTGCAAATCTTTCAAGACGAGGAGAGCTTTCATTTGGCTGGCCGAGAAAATGGCCCATCAGTAATGAGAAATGGGATGTACATTTTTAAAACACATCAAACCGACAATTAGTGTCAAATATCTTTTTTTTTTCATTTCAAGATTTTAAATTACATTAATATTTATGCATGGAGAATTTGTTGGATTCTATATTGATATACATTTACTTTTAAAATCAGTTTGAATGTGAGTCAAAATTTCGGGATTAAAAACAGTTCAGACCGCACCGAAATATGCAAAATTTCGTATAATTTTTTAACCGTGGCCACAATATGGGTTGTAATGCTAACAAAAAGAATATGGGCTCCGAAAAAAACCTTAAGAATTAGCAAATGGGCTGTAAATTATTAGAAATAATGGCAGACGGGTTGTATGCTGTTTTCCACAGATTTGAGGCTTTCCTAAAAAAAGGTTGATGCACAAGCAGTGACTGTTGGATGTCCATCCAACGGCCGTCGTGCTTCTTCAATCCAGTGACTGCCTGCTCCCTCCTCCCCACGGCCGGCTGTGTTGCCGCGCAGGACTCACCGCCCCACCGTACTCCCATCGATGGCCTAGCCATCCCTCTACTCACCCACACCTGCTGTTATTCTCCGGCAACAGCAGACAAACCAGTAAACCCTCGTACAGTTGTACTCCCCTCCGCGTGGGAAACAACTACCGAGTCTTCCCTGCCTCCGTGTCGTCCCCTTCCTAGGCCTCACCGTCGTCCACCACCGTGGTGCTCTCGGCGCAGCGTGGTCAATGTGGTCAACGACCGACTTCCATCAGAGAGTACTGTGCGTGGAGAGGCTGACAGCTGGGTCCACGGCAGCCGCAAGGAAGTGCCTCCTTATTACGTGCAAAATAATTATTCCTCCACTTGACAGCAGGGACCCACCGGACGGGCCACCGTATTTCGCGAAATAACATTTCCCCCCTGACTGCTGGGACCCACCAGCTACACCTTCGCACACAAGGAAGTGTGTCTGGGCAAAAAAAAACAAAACCAAAATGATTCGCCCCCCTGACTGCTGGGACCCACCAGTTACATCTTCGCACGCAAGGAAGTGTCTGACAGCCGGGACCCACCTGGTCGAAGCGTATGTAGCATTGTCATTCTGGTCGTGAATGTGTACATACATATATACTAGTTGATGTAGAGGCGCGCACGTGTCGTAGTAGAGGCGCGCGCGTAGCATGTACACGTACGTACATCGGCCAGGGTGCAAGAAAGAAAATACGGCCACGTATGTGTACATACGGGCGGGGTCTCGAACGCCTACTCGCGCATAAGTACGGCGAGGGCTCGTGTACATGGCTGGGTCGGAACAGAGAAAGAGCATCGTCGTCGTGTTCATGGGGAGGCAACAGAATGCGTCGTGTTCATGGGGAGGCAATGGAACGCGTCGTGTTCATCGGGAGGCAACGGAACGTGTGGGAGCCAACCGGCTGGGTCGGAACGGAATGCGTCGTCGTGTTCATCGGGAGGGCTTGGACGGAACAGACGATGGAAACGAGGCCTGGCGTACCGCAGAACGGAGGAAACGGCCTTGTGTTCGACCGGCCACGTTCGAAACGGGGGTCCTGTTGATCAGGATGGGTGTGGCGTACCGCAAAACAGAGGTAACGGACCTCCTACAGTCGAAACGAGGGTCCTGTTGGTCGGGAGGGGTGTGGCGTACCACAAAACGGAGGAAACGGACCTCCTACGATCGAAACGGGGGTCCTGTTGATCGGGAGGGGTGTG
>NC_041383.1:176576876-176609609 GCF_002162155.2 Triticum dicoccoides
TGTGGCGTACCGCAAAACGGAGGAAACGGACCTCCTACGATCGAAATGGGGGTCCTGTTAATCGGGAGGGGTGTGGCGTACCGCAAAACGGACGAAACGGACTTGTGTTGGAGCGCTACGGTTGAAACGGGGGTCCTGTTCATCGGGAGGGGTGTGGCGTACAGCAAAACGGGACTCCACGTGATACTGTTCATCTCCACCGTCGACCTCCTCCAGCCTCCACGGGCTACCGTCGACCTCCTCCAGCCTCCACGGGCTCCTGTTCATCCAGCCTCCACCACGCGCTACTCCACCGGCTACTGTTCAACCACCCCTCCACCGTCTACTGTTCATCCAGCCCTCCACACCATGGGGTCCTGTTCAACCACTCCTCCACCGTCTACTGTTCATCCATCCCTCCACACCACGGGGTCCTGTTCATCCAGAGGCAATGCCACCGCTCACTATTCATCCAACCCCCCCTGCAACGCTCACTGTTCATCCAATCGATCGACTTCAGTTAGCAGCAGTAGCGAAGGAATCACTCGACCGGTTTCAATTAACAGCCATCGATCGATCACTCAGGTTCAGTAACTCATAGCCTGCAGTGCAATCGCTCGGGTTCAGTTAGAGCCCAACGCCTCGCTCGGGTTCAGTTAGAGCCAATTCCTCGCACACACGCGCGTACATGTACAAGAGAAACATGTATCACTCGGCCCCCGACCTCCCACCATAATCGGGAACTCCCCGAAATTTCCTCCCCCTCGCTTCTACCATGGTTTTTTCCGTCATGGATGGCCCAAAGAATGTCATGCAGCTGCGTCTCCGGCCCGCCCAGGACGAAAAGCCCATTTTCTGTCATGATTTTTTGTCATAGAAGTAGGAGCCCACCACATCTATGATGATACCGGGTTTTGTCACAATTATCGTCATAGAAGTGTCATATGTATGACAGAAAAAAATTTCGTTCGGCCAAAAATGTCACGGATGTGTCTTTTTTTTGTAGTGCTAGTATCTGACACGGAGGATCGGCTGCCTTGGTGCTCGACCCAATAATTGACGGATACCATCTCACCTGAGTCCTTATGGACGGCGGCAGTAGTCTCAATCTGATATATCAGGACACTGTCCGCAAAATGGGGATTGACGTCAAGATTCAGCCAAAGCAATACTACCTTTAAAGGAGTAATACCAGGCGCCGAGGCCCGCTGCACGGGCTCTCTAGTACTAGAGGTTGTATTCAGTTCTCCCGACAACTTCACAAGCGAATAATTAGTCTTCGACATCGCTCCATTCTGAAGCGGCTATCACGCACTACTCGAAAGAACGGCCTTTGCTCGTTTCAATGTAGTACCACACTACGCTTATCTTAAGCTTAAGATGCCCAGTCCACGTGGCGTCATCACAGTTAGCAGAAATACACAGGGTTCCTTATGTGCGGAAGAATATGTGGCGGCTCTAGCAGCCGAACACTGAACGACCTCTCCAACCAGAATAAATGATCAGTCGTCAAGACCACAGACACGGTTAGATGAGTTTGGCACACCACCAGTTGTAATAGCCCAGATAAACCTGAGCTTGGGTCTATGGATATACCCCCGTAGGTGGTGCTAGGGGCTGCCCGCATGTAAAAAAGCCTATAGTTTGGCTTGACCCTATTAATACAATAACAAATTGCATTTTCATGGTTCGTTCAGTATAACCAACTTTTCGCACGAAGTCTTTCACCTGGGTTATTCCTTTTTACAGATGATCATCATGCTACAACCTTCTAGGATATGGCACAATAGAGATAAAGGCGCACACGTGCAGCAGGGCCCCACTCAAAGGTTTCTTTTTAGATTAAGACCCCGCGTAAACCTTTTTTAATATCTCCTGTTGCTTCATACCCTCCGGACACTTAACACAACCGGGAGGGATACCGGCGTCATTGGCATTTCGCCACGCCAGACTAATGCATGTACCTGGAAACTCAGGGCTCATTATCGAGGGTGTTACTCAGCCCAGTATATGTTGTAAAGTCCGAATACCTTAGGGAGTGTTCGGCATCGCGAGTTTGGCCTTATATGCATCGGCTCCGAATCATGTCTTTGGTCAATAGTTCGGTTTGCTCGGCTCCCGTGTTTTGCTACCTTATGTTCCGCTCTATCGGCTAAGGCGGCACCGGGAGAACTACTGTGATTGTGCTCTGGTTCATCTAGATGAGCACCTCAGTAGAGAAAGCCGAAAACTAACTGTCATGATATGGCACGAGACTGGTCAACCACTCGATGACTCAGCAGAATCTTCACGATTCCTCCGCATTAACGAAGGACCGATTTCCTGGTCATGTACGAACATGCACCATATTCGGATGAACGCGGAAGTACTAGGGGCTATATAGTAGCCCCACCGTCAAACTCCTATGGCTAAGTGAAAGTGTTAAAGCTATATAGTCCGATTGCCTGGTTCGCCGCGCTATCACCTCCTTAATGGACCAAGACATTGGATCAAGTGTGACTACGCGCTTTTCAGAACACCCCCGCATTATATGCGTGGGGGTTGAAGCCGATGACTGCAAACTTTCAGGTTATATACATACATAAACGGCCGCACAGGAGGTATTATAATACTTTCGGGCAAAAGTACAAACACAGCCTTTATAATCAAAATAGCATTGTTTTTACAATTCATATACATGTCACTCGAACATGGTACTCTTCGAACACTAAGCCTCTCCTAAACGGGCGCCTTCTAGGACTTCCTCAAAATAGTGCTCGGCCGGGTCCTGGCCTCCCGCCGGACCCCGGGTTGCAATAGCGGTGGCCTCCATCCCTGCCCAATATGTTTTAACACGGGCAAGAGCCATCCGCGCACCCTCTATGCACGCCGATCTCTTCACAGGATCGATATGTGACACATCACCAAGGAATTGTTGCACTAAACCAAAATAACTGTCCGGCCTTGGTCCCTTCGGCCAAAGATGATCCACGATAGACCTCATAGCGAGCCCGGACAACCTATGGAGCTCAGCCCATGCGGCCATTTTTTCATTCAACGACAGCAGACGCGTCGGGGCACTGAACTGCGACCAGAACAACCTTTCCACCTCATGATCTTTCCGATCTTTGAAAAACTCGGTCGCATCAGCAACACTCTTTGCCAAGTCCGCATACGCATCTGCAGCACTCCATAACTGATCTAGAGGGGCATACTTCGGATCTCCAAACTTCATCCGCAACAAAAAGGGCCTCCCAGCCGTGATATCTCTGGCTTCACGAAGCTCCTCCCTTATCCCTCTAATTTCAGAGCGAGTTTCCTTGGCCTCTTCCAATGCCTTCTTTAGGACGGCCACTTTCGCTTGGCTTTCCTTTTCAAGGAGCTCATATCGGCCGGCGACATCTTTCAGCTCAACAGCCATCTTGGCTATTTTATCTTTGCTTTGGCGATGAGCAGCTTGTTTGGCTTTTAACTCTTTGGCCGCCTTTAGGGCAGCCGCATCGCTTCTCCTGGCTTGTTCCTTAGCTCGGGCAAGCTCCGCCCGAAGGGTCTCCACGGCAGCAGCTCCATCTACAATCACAGCATATTATAGATACTAGCATCATGCTCCTCTTAATATTTCCTGACAAGCCAAACATACATACCTTGGGCCTCGTCAAGCCGCTTGTTCACAAGCGCGATGCCGGCATCCGCCACGTCAAGCTGCCGCTTCAGTTCGGCAAAATCAGCAGTCCGGTCAGCCGCCGGACACTCAGCCGCCTGCACATAAAAGTAGTGCGATCATTACCTGGGACTATGATCCTCTATTTGCCGCCTCTGAACGGCAACCAGAGTCACAGGAGCTACTACCTATACAGAGCACACCTAGCGTGTGCGGTACTGTCCAAAATACACATATATTACTTGGCGTACCTCAAAGCCTCATTCAACCCACTTTTGGCGGATGAAATCCTCTCAACCACCGTACCCATTAGGGTATGATGCGCCTCTGAGATAGCTGCTTGCTCCAGAAGACCCATCAGTGTATCCGGCTGTGCGTCGGACGGTCCCGGACTCTTTCTTTTGCTCTCCTTTGGAGCCGAATACTCCGGACTTCGGGCGACCGAAGAGTTAACATCTGGCCTTGGCGGATCAGGAGAAATCCTCTGTGACACCACCTCGGGGTCGTCCGCCCCATGAGGCGGGGAGGCAGGAGGAGGCGTCGCTCTCCATCATCTCTGGAAGAAGATCCCCCAAAGACGAACTCTGTTGAGAAGGGCTGCGAGCCGGACTGCAAGATATACGTCTCGGTTATTATTCTTAGAGATGAAGCGCGATATATTTACCAAATTACTTTTTTGATCCACTTACAGCTGGGTTGAGGGCTGGCCCCCTTGCCGGCACCGTGCGGTAAGGACACCCTCTGGGGCTGGGCCCCCTGGCGAAGACCTCTTCCCTCGTTTGGAAGCCTCCATTTCTAAGTCTTCAGGGGCGGCTAAGGGAGTCCTGGATTAGGGGGTGTTTGGATAGCCGAACTATCACCCTTGGCCGGACTCCTGGACTATGAAGATACAAGATTGAAGACTTCGTCCCGTGTCCGGATGGGACTTTCCTTGGCGTGGAAGGCAAGCTTGGCGATACGGATATGTAGATCTCTTACCATTGTAACCGACTCTGTGTAACCCTAACCCTCTCCGGTGTCTATATAAACCGGAGGGTTTTAGTCCGTAGGACGAACAACAATCATACCATAGGTAGCTTCTAGGGTTTAGCCTCTTTGATCTCGTGGTAGATCTACTCTTGTACTACCCATATCATCAATATTAATCAAGCAGGAGTAGGGTTTTACCTCCATCGAGAGGGCCCGAACCTGGGTAAAAACATCGTGTCCCTTGTCTCCTGTTACCATCCGCCTAGACGCACAGTCCGGGACCCCCTACCCGAGATCCGCCGATTTTGACACCGACATTGGTGCTTTCATTGAGAGTTCCTCTGTGATGTCATCTTTAGGTCCGATGGCTCCTTCGATCATCAACAACGACGCGGTCCAGGGTGAGACTTTTCTCCCCGGATAGATCTTCGTATTCGGCGGCTTTGCACTGCGGGCCAATTCACTTGGCCATCTGGAGCAGATCAAAAGCTACGCCCCTGGCCATCAAGTCAGATTTGGGAGTTTCAACTACACGGCTGACATCCGCGGAGAATTGATCTTCGATGGATTCGAGCCACAGCCAAGCGCGCCGCATTGTCTCGATGGGTATGATCTAGCTCTGCCGCCGAACAGTGCCCTGGAGGCTGCACCAGCGTCCGCTCCGACCTTAGCTCGGAGCCGACTTCGCCGATCGAGGACGAGCGGCTGGACACCGCCTCGGGCGCTATGATTTCTACGGCGATTGAGCCGAACACCATCCCTGTCCTTTGCAAAGCCCGTGACTCCGAGGTGCTGGATTCCTCTCTGGACTCCGGACCTCCCGCGCCCCTGCCAATCAAATCCGATTGGGCGCCGGTTATGCAGTTCACTGCCGCGAACATCTTTCAGCACTCGCCCTTTGGCGATATCCTGAATTCACTAAAATCTCTCTCTTTATCAGGAGAACCCTGGCCGGACTATGGTCGGGAAGGTTGGGATGCGGATGACGAAAAAATTCAACGCCCACCCACCACCCACTTTGTAGCCACTATCGATGATTTAATCGACATGCTCGACTTCGACTCCGAAGACATCGATGGTATGGACGATGATGCAGGAGACAACCAAGAACCAGCGCCTACAGGGCACTGGAAGGCCACCTCGTCATACGACATATACATGGTGGACACCCCAAAAGATGGGAATGGCAATGGGACAACAGAGGATGACCCCTCCAAGAAACAGCCCAAGCGCCGGCATCAGTGGCGCCGCTCTAAATCCCGCCACAGCAAACACGGTGATTCCGGCACGGGAGATAATAACACCCCGACAGTGCCGAAGACAACCCCCTTGTTGGTGTCAAAACCGGCGGATCTCGGGTAGGGGGTCCCGAACTGTGCGTCTAGGCGGATGGTAACAGGAGACAAGGGACACGATGTTTTACCCAGGTTCGGGCCCTCTTGATGGAGGTAAAACCCTACGTCCTGCTTGATTAATATTGATGATGTGTATTACAAGAGTGGATCTACCACGAGATCAAGGAGGCTAAACCCTAGAAGCTAGCCTATGGTATGATTGTTGTAATGGAGGTTATGTCCTACGGACTAAGGCCCTCCAGTTTATATAGACACCGAAGAGGGCTAGGGTTACACAGAGTCGGTTACAATGGTAGGAGATCTACATGTCCGTATCGCCAAGCTTGCCTTCCACGCCAAGGAAAGTCCCATCCGGACACGGGACGGAGTCTTCAATCTTGTATCTTCGTAGTCTTGGAGTCCGGCGGACGATGATAGTCCGGTTGTCCGGACACCCCCTAGTCCAGGACTCCCTCAGTAGCCCCTGAACCTGGCTTCAATGACGATGAGTCCGGCGCGCATAATGTTCAGCATTGCAAGGCGGGTTCCTCCTCCAAATAATTCATAGAAGATTGTGAACACCAAGATAGTGTCCGGCTCTGCAAAATAGATTCCACATTCCACCGTAGAGAGAATAAAATGTACACAAGTTCAATCTGCTGACGTATTTTGTGGCATGACATCACACCACTACCAAGCCTTTACTTGAATCATTTTTTATTATACCGCCTCAGCGCGTTTAGTGAAGCGGTTTCCTTGGCACGTCTTGTCGAAGCAGAGATCATGTTCCCCTTATTCCGAGATTCTCATCAATACGGACGTGGGTAACCCAACCGCGCCCATCGCCACGCCTCCTCTATCGAAGGCGAGTCCCGAACGGTCACGGAGACGGCTCTTGGTATTCTCCCTCTTTATAACAGGACCAAGGCTCGTTCCTTTTCTTCCATCTTCCACCGAATCTTCTCCTTGCTCCAAGTTCCAACACCCAGAGCCCCAGATTCGAGCGCTTCGGACCTTCAACAATGTCCGGCTCCGACCTTCAGGGCCGGTGGATGCCCTCCTCCGTTACGGAGGAGGACGTGCTAAAGCTGCGAGAAGCCAAGTACCTGTCCTACGAGATTTCGCACAGGTTTCCCGCCGAAGGGCAGGCCATCCCCACCCCGAGCCCGGCGAGTATGTCGTCTTTGTATCCCGCCTCCATCGGGGTTTAGGCTTCCCGACGGATCCTTTTGTGAGAGGGCTCATGTTTTACTATGTGCTGGAATTCCACGACTTGGCTCCGGAGTCCATCCTCCATATTTCCGCGTTTATTGTTGTCTGCGAAGCCTTCCTCCGCGTCACCCCCCACTTCGGCATGTGGCTGAAGACCTTCAATGTGGAGCCGAAGATGATCGGGGGGCGTCAAGCAGAGTGCAGCGGGGCGGCCGTAAGCAGGAGGGCCGCTGCCCCGTGGCCCGAGGGCTCCTTCCAAGAGGAGCTCGGCTTGTGGCAGTAGGAGTGGTTCTATATCACCGCTCCGAGGGGCAGCAGGCAGAAGCTGCCGCCTCCATTCCACTCGGGACCTCCACGAGGTTGATGTCGTGGGTCAACCAAGGGCTCAATTGGGGGCCGTCAAAAGACGTGCGCCTATTGCAGGGCCGGATTCGAGACCTCCAAGCGAGGGAGATCGACATAGTTGTGGTGATGCAGGTTATGCTAATTAGGCGTCTCCTGCCCTACAAACGCCGTCCTCTCCGACTATGGGAATTTAATCCGGAGGGACCACAGATTCTCCAACACTTCATGCGTAAGACACCCGTGGAGATGTACAAATTATTCTTCGGACCACAAGTGGCGTGTCCGGAATTGACCGAGGACGCCGGCCTAAGCTGCAATCTCCCGGATACTCAAGTAAGTAGCTCAGTGTTCGTACATACCATTTGTTTGCCTTTCTACAATTCGCCTTTTAACCCGTTATCCTTCAACAGGAGTGGATAGCGCAAGCAAAACTAATACGGTGTCCGGCCCCCCTCCCAGAGACCGCGCCGGAGCCCGTGCTGGTCAGGATGTTGGAGGTTGCGCCTTCAGAAGGAGGCGAAGGGGAAAATAGGGGAGCTGCCGCCTCATTCAAGGAGGCTCTTAAAGAAGGGGGGATCGAGAATCCCTCCCTCCAGGGGGAGAAGAGGACCGCCTCCAAAGATCCGGAGGCCAAAGCCCCTAAGCGGGGGAAGAAATTTTCACCAGAGGATCCTGCGTCCGGGGAGGCCCCGGCCGCACAGTCTTCTCTAAAGAATCAGCCCTCCAGCGAGCCGTGAGTAGAAAAAAGGGGGAGTTCATTGATAAGAAACATCCATATTTGTGCTTCTGAGGATAACCGAAATTTTTACCTTGTAGTTCGGATCTTCGACCTTCTCAGATGAGCTCGTCTTCGGGGGATCTTCGTCCGGAGATGATGGAGAGCGAGACGCCTCCGTCTGCTGCGCCGTCGGATAGGGCGGACGTGCCTGAAGTATCGTCATAGAGGGTATCCCCGAGTCCGGTAGAGCCGAAGAGTTCGGCGCCGACTAGTGTTCGGCCGGGGGAGCTGAAGGATCTGCTTGAGAGGGCGTCCATCTCAGAAGATCACCGTGTATTGATGAGTATGGTGATTGGAAGGATTTCTTCCGCTGAAAACGGATTGCATAATGCCGTCAGGAGTTTGCTGGCGGGTTTTGAGGTACGTAAAAACGACGCGCCTTTTTGACAGTTTTGCACATGAAAGTGCGCCCTGTATAGATAGTAGCCCCTGAGACTCGGTAGGTTGTCGAAAGCGACAGCGTGCCGAGGATCAAAATCGCAGGTATTAATCTTCGCCGTTCCTATGCAGGTGGCGGATCGTCCGGGGGCTAGCCGGACTAACGGAGTTGCCGAACTAAAGCGACAACTCGATGTTGCGGATGCGGACATCGCGCTAGTCAACAGGCGACTTGACGAGTCGCAAGGTAAATTTTTCCCTGCAGTCACCTAGTAAGAGAGCCGAAGCCCATATCTTATAATATTTATGCTTGACGCAGATGGTGCTGTTGCTGTGGAGAGCCTTCGGGCAGAACTTGCTCAAGCCAAGGAGCAAGCCAGAAGGAGTAATGCGGCTGCTGTGAGGGCGGCCGAGGAGTTAGAAGCCGAAAGGGCTGCACACTGCCGAAGCAGGGAAGAGATGGCCGAACTGGCCGTTAAATTGAAGGATGCTACCGACCGCAATGAGGCTCTTGAAAAGGAGCGCCTATCGGAGCGAGAAGACCTGGGGAAGGCCACCGCCGAAGCCAAGGATGTCCGTTCTGCAATGCGGGCTATGAAGGAGGAGCTGCGTCAGGCCGGAGACATTGTGGCTGGCAAGCCTTTTCTGCTACGCTGCAGGTTTATGGATCCAAAGTATGCCCAGCTTGGCTAGCTGTGGGGTCCGGAGGATCCATATATGGACTTAGCGGCGAGTGCGGCGGATGCCGTTGTGCACTTCCGAAGTCAGAAGGATCACAAGACGGAAGAGCTATTTTGGTCTCAATTCCATAGTACGGATCGTTCACTTCCGCTGACCGATCGGTTGGCCGAATGGGCTGAGCTGAATAGGTTGTCCGGACTTGCCATGACGGATATCGTGACTCATGTCTGGTCGGAGAGGCCCAAGCTGACGAGCTATTTTGGCTTATTGCAGGAGTTTATTGGGGCGGTGCCGCATATCAAGGAGATGAAGTGGTCGGCCTGCATAGAGGGTGCGCAGATGGCCCTTGCCCGTGTGAAGACACATTGGACAGAGATGGATGCCACCGCTGTTGCAACCCAGGGTTCGGACGAAAGCCGGTTACCCGCCGAGCACTATTTTGGGGAAGTTATGTGTGGTGCTCGTGTAATAGAGTCGCAGTGCTCGAAAAATGTCACGTTCAAATGAACATTTTATTTTATAAAACAATGGTTATGATGTAATCGCTTTTTATACTTGTGCGTTCCAAGTATTGAAATATCTCCTATGCGGTCGTTTATGTATACGTGTGTATAACCTGAAAGATGGCAGTCTTCGGCTTCAGCCCCCACGCACAAGGTGCGGGGGTGTTCGCAAAAATAGCGCATTTTCACACTTAATCCGATGTCTCGGTCCTGTTGAGGAGGTGGTAGTGTAGCAAACAAGGCAACCGGACTATGATGCTTTATCACTTTCACTTAGCCATTGGAGTTCGAGGGTGGGGCTACGATATAGCCCCTGGGGGCACCGCGCTCTCCGAATTCGGGGCGCGTGTGTGCCTGACCGGGAAACGGTCCTTCATCAAAGCAGAGGAATTCTAAACATTCATGTGGTCGATCGAGTGGTTGACCAGTCTGTCGCTGTATCATGACAGTCAGTTTTCGGCTTTCTCTACTGAGGTGCTCGCCCAGCCGAACTGGGGCACAATCGCAGTAGTTCTCCTGGTGCCGCGTTAGCCGATGATACGGAACGTAAGGCAGCAAAACGCAGGAGCCGGGCAAACCCAACATTTGACCAAAGACATGATTCGGAGCTGATGCATATAAGGCCTAACTCGAGACGCCGAACACTCCCTAAGGTGTTCGGTCTTTATAATAATGGGCAGAACAATGCCCTAAGCCCCTAGTGTCCAGGTATGGGCAAGGTCCTCTGACGCGGCCGATGCCAAAACATCAGGCTCCACTCTGGTTATAATGAGAAACCAGGGGATTATAGCAACGAGAGACAGTAAAAAAGGTTTACGCAGGGTCTTAATCTGAAAAGAATCCTTGCGACGGGTCCCTACTGCACGTCTGCACCTGTGTCTCCGTTGTGCCGTTGTCCTGGACGGGTGTGCACGTTGTTCATCTGTAAAAAGAGAGGAACTTAGTTTGAAAGGAAATCGTGCGAAAAAAAGTATATGAAAAATATTAATAAGTAAAGCAGAGTCTATATTAGCTCATTGTTGCTTATACGCACAGCCCCTTGTGAAGGGGTGTGCGGCTAGGGAGCCCCTAGCTTATTTATGCCGGACTCGTCTAACCGTGTCTGGGGTCTTTAAATGACCCTCGCAATGAAATGATGCCACGTGGACCGGGCATTTTAAGTGTAAGAGACGCGTAATGTGGTATGGCGTTGAAGCGGACAAAAGCTTCACGTCCCAATAGTGCTTGATAGCTACTTTTGAACGGGGCGACATGAAAGATTAGTTTTTCGCGTCGGAAGTTGTTCGGTGACCCGAACACAACTTCTAGTAATAAGGAGCCTGTGCACTTGGCGTAAGGGCCTGGCGTCACTCCCTTAAAGGAAGTGCGGCTATGTCGAATTTTAGTAAGGTCTATCCCCAACTTGCGGATTGTGTTTGGATATAGCAGGTTTAAATCGCTGCCTCCGTCCATCAGGACTTGTGTAAATTGTAGTCCGTTGATTATAGGATCCAATATCAAAGCAGTCCATCCTGCATTTCGAACACCTCTGGAATAATCCAGGTGGTCAAAACTGATTGGTTTTGACATCCAATCTCGAGGTTCCGCTGGGGTGGACCGTGCGAGACCCATCTTAGCGGGTGCCGCATTGTTTTTCCGTATTATCACATGAAGCGAGTTTACTGCTTTGACTTCTTGTGGGAAAGTCTTTTGTTTTCCGGTGCTCTGCTGGTGGGGTTTATCATCATCCTCGCTTGATGTGTCGAGCCCCTTGTGTTCGGCGTTGAGTCGGCCGGACTGTTTGAAAACCCAACAATCTCGGTGGGTGTGGTTCGCAGGCCTTCCGGGGGTACTGTGGATTTGACATATCCGATCCAAAATTTTGTTTAAGTTGGATAGCTCATCACTGTTATCCTTAAGAGGCAGTGTTTTGTTGTTTGGCCGCGAGCTTTTGAATCCGGCGTTGACCGTCGGGCTTTTTTCTTTATTCCGGCGTTGATCCTTTCTGCGCCGTGATTTTCCGTTTCCATCTCTAATCTCGGATGTACTCGGGTCGTTGGTGCTGCATCTTGCTAGCCAGCTATCTTCCCCCGCGCAAAAGCGGGTCATGAGGCTTGTTAGCACGGACATTGTCCTCGGCTTCTCTTGGCCGAGGTGTCTGGCGAGCCATTCATCTCGGACGTTGTGTTTAAAAGCTGCTAAGGCTTCGGCGTCCGGACAGTCGACTATTTGGTTCTTTTTAGTAAGGAACTTGTTCCAGAATTTGCGCGCTGACTCTCCGGGCTATTGAGTTATATGACTTAGATCGTCTGCATCCGGAGGGCGGACATAAGTCCCTTGAAAATTTGCTCTAAACGCGTCCTCGAGCTCTTCCCAATTTCCAACAGTGTTTTCTGGGAGGCTTTTGAGCCAGTGCTTGAGGGGTAGAGCTTGAGGGGTAGATATTTTATGGCGTGGAGATCATCTCCTCTAGCCATATGTATGTGTAGTATGTAATCCTCTATCCAGACTCCAGGGTCTGTTGTTCCGTCGTAAGCCTCTATGTTTATGGGTTTAAACCCTGCTGGGAATTCATGATCCAGCACCTCATTGGTGAAACATAGTGGGTGTGCGGCGCCCCTGTATTTGGGTGTACCGCTGTCTTTGAACACTTGGCGTGCTGTGTTCCTTCCTGGGGCCCTCTTTTTTGGCCCGTAAATGGACCTGGCTGGGCCATCTATTTTCCCAGGGTCATGAGTCGGCTTATGTGCGGCGCCGCTTGTAGATTTTGGCCTATCATCTGGCCGTCTATCCGGCCAGGTGGCCTCTTTGTTTTTTGACTGTGGGGGCTCTATGGCTTCCTCGTCAAATTCTGGCAGCAGCTTGCGCTTCGGGTAGCTCTTTGATTGATGGTCATTGCCATATTTGTCTGCGGTCTTGAGTACTTTGCTCCACCTCATTCTGAGTATGTCTTCCGCTGTTTTGAGCTTCCATTTTTCCTTCTGCAAGCTTCTTGCGGTGGCGACGAGTCTTCCGTGAAGGTTCTTATGCTCCGGTGGTATGTCCGGCGTGAGGTCGTCCGGACTGTTGGTTTTGCAGGGATTGGATTGATTATCCGATTCGTCCTGTTCGGACGGTTGCTTGGTTGTATGTTCGTCGTCCACTTGTTTGCCCTGCTCTAACGCTGGGTCATTAGGAATGCTGTCTTTGCCGAGGCGGGGCTTAGGGCGGCGCTTGCGTCGCCGTTTTGGTTGTTTATCGGCGGGATTATCCTTTGTCGCGCCCCGTTGTTCCTCTTCATCGCTTCCTTTTGGGGTATCCACCATATATACGTCGTGTGTTGGGGTGGTCTTCCAGTGCCCTGTAGGCGTTGGTTCTTGATCGTCTCCGGCATCGTCGTCCATACCGTCGATGTCATCGGAGTCATAGTCTAGCATGTCGGTTAGATCGTCGACAGTGGCTATAAAGTGGGTGGTGGGTGGGCTTTGAATTTCTTCATCGTCCACATCCCAACCATCCTAGCCGTAGTCCGCCCAGGGCTCTCCGGATAGCGAGAGATGCTTTAGCGATTTTAGGATGTCGCCAAGGGGTGAGTGTTGGAAGATGTCCGCAGCAGTGAACTCCATGATCGGCGCCCAATCAGATTCGATTAGCAGGGGCACGGGAGGTTCGGAGTCCGGCAAGGAGTCTGGCGCCTCGGAGTCACAAGCTTTATAAGGGACAGGGTCGGTATTCGGCTCCATCGCCGTGGGCGCCGCAGCCCCCGAGGCGGTGTCCAGCCACCAGTCCTCGATCTGCGCGATCGGTTCCGAACTAAGGGTCGGAGTGGATTCGTGCGCGGCCTCCAAGGTACTATCCGGCGGCAGAGTTAGATCATGCTCATCGTGACAGTGCGGCACGCTCGGATGCGGCTCGGATCCATCGAAGATCAAGTCTCCGTGGATATCCGCCGTGAAGTTTAAGCTTCCAAATCTGACCTGACGGCCAGGGGCGTAGCTTTCGATCTGCTCCAGATGGCCAAGTGAATTGGCCCGCAGTGCGAAGCCGCCGAATACGAAGATCTGTCTGGGGAGAAAAGTCTCACCCTGGACGGTGTTGTTGATTGAAGGAGCCATAAAGCCTATCGGTGACGACACAGAGGAACTCTCAATGAAAGCACCAATGTCGGTGTCAAAACCGGTGGATCTCGGGTAGGGGGTCCCGAACTGTGCATCTAGGCGGATGGTAACAGGAGACAAGGGACACGATGTTTTACCCAGGTTCGGGCCCTCTTGATGGAGGTAAAACCCTACGTCCTGCTTGATTAATATTGATGATGTGTATTACAAGAGTGGATCTACCACGAGATCAAGGAGGCTAACCCCTAGAAGCTAGCCTATGGTATGATTGTTGTAATGGAGGTTATGTCCTACGGACTAAGGCCCTCCGGTTTATATAGACACCGGAGAGGGCTAGGGTTACACAGAGTCGGTTACAATGGTAGGAGATCTACATGTCCGTATCGCCAATCTTGCCTTCCACGCCAAGGAAAGTCCCATCTGGACACGGGACGGAGTCTTCAATCTTGTATCTTCGTAGTCTTGGAGTCCGGCGGACGATGATAGTCCGGCTGTCCGGACACCCCCTAGTCCAGGACTCCCTCACCCCTCCAGCAGGATTCAGCACAGGAGAAGGGAGAAGCCAGCCCTCATGATAGAGCGGCAGACAGAGAGGTAGATGACGATAATTATATGCCTCCCTCCGAAGATGAAGCAAGCCTCGATGACGACGAATTTGTCGTGCCCGAGGATCCCATCGAACAAGAGTGTTTCAAGCGCATGCTTATGGCCACGGCAAGCAGCCTCATGAAAAAGTAGCAGCAGCTTAGAGCTGACCAAGACTTGCTAGCTGACAGATGGACCGAAGTCCTTGCAGCCGAAGAGTACAAACTCGATCGCCCCTCCAAGAGCTACCCAAAACGCAGGCTGCTACCCCAATTAGAGGAGGGAGCAACCAAACCTACATCACCAGTGCATGACGCGGCCGACCGGCCACCTCGTGGCCGCAACACAGAGGCCTCTAGGCCCTCCACTAAAGCCGCACCCCGGCGTCGCTCGAAAAGTACAAAGCCACGGGGAAATGCACCAGACTTGCGAGACATATTGGAGGACAAGGCAAGGCAAATAAGATCGATCTACGGATCGCGAGGGTGCCCCACGACACGTGATGACAACCGTCACGCCGGATACAGCAATTTTGGCTGGGCCGAACACAGCAGACAAAGCTCATTTGAGCTGCGTCGTGATATAGCCCAATACAGAGGCGCCGCACACCCACTATGCTTCACAGAGGAAGTAATGGATCATCAAATCCCCGAGGGTTTCAAACCCGTAAACACTGAATCATACGACGTCACAACAGATCCTGCGGTTTGGATCGAGGACTATCTCCTTCACATCCACATGGCCCGCGGTGATGATCTACACGCCATCAAATACCTCCCACTCAAGCTTAAAGGACTAGCTCGGCATTGGCTCAACAGCTTGCCAGCAGAATCAATTGGTTGTTGGGAAGACCTGGAAGCCGCATTCCTTGATAACTTCCAGGGCACATATGTGCGACCACCAGATGCTGATGACCTAAGCCACATAATTCAGCAGCCAGATGAATCGGCCAGACAATTATGGACACGGTTCTTAACCAAGAAAAATCAAATCGTTGACTGTCCGGATGCAGAGGCCCTTGCAGCCTTCAAACATAACATCCGCGACAAGTGGCTTGCCCGGCACCTAGGACAGGAAAAGCCGAAATCCATGGCAGCCCTCACATCACTCATGACCCGCTTCTGCGCGGGAGAGGACAGCTGGCTAGCTCGCAGTAACAACCTGACCAAAAACCCTGGTAGTTCGGATTCCAAGGACAGCAACGGCAGGTCGCATCACAACAAGCACAAGCGCCACATTAACAACGATAATGCTGAAGATACGGTAGTCAATGCCAGATTCAGAGGCTCTAAACCCTGTCAGCGGAAAAAGCCGTTCAAAGGAAATACTCAGAGCCCGTCCAATTTGGACCGAATACCCAATCGCTCGTGCAAGATACATGGCACCCCCGAAAAACCAGCCAACCACACCAACAGGGATTGTTGGGTGTTCAAGCAGGCAGGCAAGTTAAATGCCGAAAACAATGACAAGGGGCTGCATGACGATGACGAGGAAGAGCCCCGACCGCCGAACAATAGAGTACAGAAGGGCTTTGCCCCACAAGTGCGGACGGTGAACATGATATACGCAACCCACATACCCAAAAGGGAGCGGAAGCGTGCACTAAGGGACATATACGTGATGGAGCCAGTCGCCTCAAAGTTCAACCTGTGGTCCTCCTGCCCGATCACTTTTGATCGAAGGGACCACCCCACTAGCATCCGCCACGGCGGATTCTCCGCATTGGTTCTTGACCCAATCATTGATGGATTTCACCTCACTAGAGTCCTGATGGACGGCAGCAGCAGCCTGAACCTGCTTTACCAGGATACAGTGCGCAAAATGGGCATAGACCCCTCAAGGATTAAACCCACAAAAACGACCTTTAAAGGCGTCATACCAGGTGTAGAGGCCAACTGTACCGGCTCAATTACACTCGAAGTGGTCTTCGGATCCTCGGATAACTTCCGAAGCGAGGAATTAATCTTCGACATAGTCCCGTTCCGCAGCGGCTATCACGCACTGCTCGGACGAACCGCATTTGCAAAGTTCAATGCGGTGCCGCACTACGCATACCTCAAGCTCAAGATGCCAGGCCCTCGAGGAGTAATCACGGTCAATGGAAACACCAAACGCTCTCTCCAAACGGAGGAGCATACGGCGGCCCTCGCGGCGGAAGTACAAAGCAGCCTCTTAAGGCAATTCTCGAGTCCGACTACTAAATGTCCGGACACTGTCAAGCGCGCCCGGAGTAACCTACAACAAGACCGCCTGGCACGTTCCGAGCACGCGTAGCAATGCAGCCCCAACCCCAGCCCTCGCGAAATCGCGAGACCAGTACCACGCGTACATAACTACGCTCTGGAGATACCATGGGCATAGGCGGAGGGGCACGACCACGGCACGCCCAGAGTGCGGCTCAACCGCACCAGGGGCTCCCAATTGTGTCATTCTTTTTTTTCTTATTCTCAGGACTCTGTTTTCCAGAAGCCCTGCCCGGCAGTAGAATCGCCAAACTCATGATGCAACAGCCAGGGAAGCAGAAAAGCTACGTCGAGTGTCCAGGTGGTCTCTATTACGAGCAGTATACCTGTTTTACATACCATCCCGCACCCTACCCCTGGAGGGGGACATGTTAAATAGTCCCATCCCTTGCTTATCGCACTATTTGTATCGTTCTGCTTTCATTGCAGTATCTTTTGAATAAACAATACATAGCTTCTGCTTATTATTGCATTCCTTTTTTTCTCCATAAATGTTCATCTATGACATGTTGCACCCATACAACTTGGTATGGTCAATACACCAGGGGCTTAAGTACCCCAACACATGGTGTGATAAGTCCGAACACTTCCACAAGTGCGGCACCCCGAACTTATAGCATTATATGCATCGGCTCCGAATCATGTCTTGGGTCAATAGTTGGGTTTGCCCGGCTCCCATGTTTTGGTACCTTACGTTTCATTATATCGGCTAAGGTAGCGCTGGGAGAACCACTGTGATTCTGCCCCAGTTGAGCTGGGTTGAGCCCCTCAGTGGAGAAAGCTAAAACTGACCGTCATGATAGGGCGAGAGCCGGTCGCTGTTCGAGAGGTTTTTCGGGTCCCTAAAGACTCATGCCGCTTAGAGCGAGGAGTCGGCATTGTCCGGCCAAGGCGTGGATAGCGCCCCGAACTCGGTCTTCCGAATACCAGGGGCTTCACCGAAATTTAAAATTATAGAATTCTATGGCTAAGTGAGAGTGTTCAAGCATTATAGTCTGGTTGCCTCATTCGTCATGTTGAACGCCTCCCTCGAAGGACCCAAGAGTGGGAACAAGAGCGCTCAAGTTTATACCGAACACCCCAGCACTCGGGGCATGGGGGCTGAAGCCAACGACTCACCATCTCTCAAATTTGATAAAGGGCCGCACAGAAGGTAATATTTTAAATTAACAAGCGTTGCTTAGCGCAAATGAATAAAGTTTTCAGCATAGAGGATAACAAATGCAAGTCTACTCAAAAATTACATCTTTGGAGCATTCACCTGCTATAAGGCGGGCACCCTTCAGGACGCCCTCATAGTACATCTCGAGCCTGCGATACTCCTTGCCCGGCGGTGGCGCGTCCGTCACAAGCTTCTCGGCGTCCATCTTGCCCCAGTGCACTTTAGCACGGGCAAGGGCCCGACGGGCACCTTCAATGCAGACGGAACGCTTGATGACTTCAATCCATGGACAGGCATCCACCAGCCGCCGCACCAGACCGAAGTAGCTCCCAGGCATGGCTTCTTTAGGCCACAAACGAACTATGAGGCCCTTCATGGCCTGTTCGGCCACCTTGTGGAGCTCGACCAGCTGCTTCAGCTGGTCGCTCAGGGGCACCAGATGTCCGGCTTCAGCATATTGAAACCAGAACACCTTTTCCGTCGAGCTCCCCTCCTCGGCTCGGTAGAACGCGGCAGCATCGGACACACTACAGGGAAGATCTACGAACACTCCTAGAGAGCTCCGGATTCGGGTAAGTAACAGATAATTCACTTTTACATGCTTGCTTTGCATATAGAATGCCTTACCCGCCGCTATCCTTTTTATCGCCTCAATCTCCTGGAGGGCCTTCTAGGCTTCGGCCTTAGCGGCTTTGGCACTCTCAAGAGCCAAGGCGAGCTCGGACTCTCGAGTCTTCCACTCACGCTCCAAACTCTCATGTTTTTCCACGAGAGCCTGGAGCTCTTGCCGCACCTCCGCCACCCGTGCCTCCTGCTTCTCTCGCTCGTTTCGCTCTGCGGCCGCACTGTTTTTGGCCTTGGACACCGCTTCCTTCAGGGTCGCCACCTTGTTCGTGGCCCCTGCAATACTCACGTTATTCCTGTCATTTTTTGCAACCAAATCCTTTCTATAAGGTATTACTTACCATCCTTGTCCTCGAGCTGCTTCTTGGCAAGGCCGAGCTTGTTCTCGGACCACTCGAGGCTCTCCTTCAATGCATTGACCTCCGCAGTCAGTGCGGCAGAGGTCAGCAGCGCAGCCTGCATTCCCATATTGACATATTTATGTTAGACTCCTGCGTATATCTTTTTAGATCCTCAGCTCGGCTTTTCTTTCCGAACACCGAACTAAGCATCAGGGGCTACTGTCTATGCGGTAATATTCTTACGTATCTTAAAAACTTACCTCAAAGCCTGTTAGAAGGCTGGTACAGGCTTCAGTCAGCCCGCTCTTGGCAGACTGAACTTTCTGGATCACCGCACTCATGATAGTGCGGTGCTCCTCATCGATGGAGGCCGTTAAGCGCTTCCAGCAAGCTATCCGGTGCCTCCGGTTGGACGGAGGCCACCGGCGTTGCAGTCTTGCCCTTCTTACGAAGGGGCCGCCTGTAGGACTCCGGAACCACTGAAGGTTCCGGTGCGGAGTCCGGCCCAGGGCCGGACTTAGAACCCCTTGGGGTTTGATCCCCCTTATGCCCAAGTCTGGGAGGTTGCCTTGTGGCACCTCCGGGACCTCCTCCTGGCTGGGCCCCTTTTGGGACCCCACCTCGGCGTCATCAGCAGCGCGAGGAGAGGAGGCGGCCAAAAGTGAAGTGCTATTCACGTCCGACGGAGCCGGGGAGCCGCTTGTTGAAATGTCGAGCCCGTCCTTGGGCGGGCTGCAGGGTTGTATTCGGCGTTAGAAGACACTATGCGACAAATGAAAAATCATGAGTTATTCTAGAATCCGGACACTTACGATCTCGCCAGGTGCTTGGCCCTCGAGGGCCACTCCTCTTCGCCGTCATCGGCGTTGGTGGAAAAGTCCGGAGGAAGGGTCCTTCCTTTCTTGGACCCTCTGCCCCCCCAGCTGCGGTAACCTTCCTTTTCTTCTCTCCCCTGCTGGGGGAGAGGCCTCTTTTTCCTCCTCCTTGTCTTCGCGGGAGGAGTCCGCCTCGGAGTCATCGGATGATGAGTCCGATAACACCTGACGCCGGGAACTCTTTCGGGTTCCCGTGGCCTTCTTCTTGGCCTTCTTATCCGGCACCACATGAGGTGCCGGAACCAGCAGCCCCGTCAATCGGGCGTCCGCTGGGTCTTCTGGTAAGGGAGCCAGACAGTTAACCTGCCCAGACTTCTTCTGCCAGGCCTGTCAAAGGTAAGGGAGTTTAGATCCCGCATAGAGTCAAACTATGAAAAACAAGTGTCCTGTAAAGGGTAAAATAGCTTACCTCGCCGGCTTGACGCTGCGAGCTGAATCCACGATCTTCGGTAGCGGATGCGGGGGCCTCGGCGCCCTTGAACAGCACCTTCCAGGCATCTTCATACGTAGTGTCGAAAAGCCTGCTCAAGGTTTGGTGCTGTGCCGGATCAAACTCCCACAAGTTGAAGGCCCGTTGTTGGCACGGGAGGATCCAGCGGATGAGCATGACCTGGACTATGTTGACGAGCTTGATCTTCTTGTTCACAAGGTTTTGGATGCAGGTTTGGAGTTCGGTCAGCTCTTCCAAATCACCCCATATCAGGCCCTTCTCTTTCCAGGAGGTGAGCCGTGTGGGGATGCCAGATCGGAATTCGGGGGCCGCTGCCCATTCAGGGTCACGCGGCTCGGTGATGTAGAACCACCCTGATTGCCACCCTTTGATGGTTCTCACGAAGGAGGCCTCGAGCCATGTGACATTGGGCATCTTGCCCACCATGGCACCTCCGCACTCCGCCTGCTGGCCTCCCACTACCTTCGGCTTGACATTGAAGGTCTTCAGCCATAAGCCGAAGTGGGGCTTGATGCGGAGGAAGGCCTCGCACACAATGATAAACGCTGAGATGTTGAGGATCAAATTCGGGGCCAGATCATGGAAATCCAGGCCGTAGTAGAACATGAGCCCCCAGACAATGGGTGGAGTGGGAAGCCCAGTCCACGGAGGAAATGGGGAAGGAACACCACCCTCTCATGGGGCCTGGGGGTGGGGACGAGCTGCCCCTCGTTTGGAAGCCGGTGCACAATGTTGTTGTGCAGGTATCCGGCTTTCCTCAACTTTTTGATGTGCCCCTCTGTGACAGAGGAGGCCATCCACTTGCCTCCCACTCCGGACATGGATGGGGAAGGTTGAGGCGAGATGTGTGGACTTGGGCGCTGGAGCTTGAGTGCGCGGAAATGGATAAGCAAAGGAGGAAGAAGGCGTAGGTAAAAAGGTGGATCCTTATCCCCTTATATGGACGGACGAAACTATGCGTCCCCACCAACCTGGTAAAACTCGCTTATCTCCCAAGCGCCGTAATCAATGGCACGGTTGGGATACCCACGCCCATATTGATGAGAATCCCGGAATAAGGGGGCACGATCTTCGCTTTGATAAGACGTGCCAAGGAAACCGCCTCGCTAAACACGCTGAGGTGGGACAGTAAAAATGATTCCAATAAAGGCTTGGCCGTGGTGTGATGTCACGCCGCAGAATACGTCAGGAGATTGAATTTGTGTAAAGATTATTCTCTCTATGGTGGTATGTGGAACTTATTTTGTAGAGCCGGACACTATCCTTGTTCAAAATCTTCTATGAAGTATTCGGAGGAGGAACCCGCCTTGCAATGCCGAAGAAAATATGCGCGCTGGACTCGTCGTCATTGAAGCCTGGTTCAGGGGCTACTGAGGGAGTCCTGGATTAGGGGGTGTACAGATAGCCGAACTATCACCTTTGGCCGGACTCCTGGACTATGAAGATACAAGATTGAAGACTTCGTCCCGTGTCCGGATAGGACTTTCCTTGGCGTGGAAGGCAAGCTTGGCGATACGGATCAGATCTCCTACCATTGTAACCGACTCTGTGTAACCCTAACCCTCTCCGATGTCTATATAAACCGGAGGGTTTTAGTCCGTAGGACGAACAACAATCATACCATAGGCTAGCTTCTAGGGTTTAGCCTCTTTGATCTCGTGGTAGATCTACTCTTGTACTACCCATATCATCAATATTAAACAAGCAGGAGTAGGGTTTTACCTCCATCGAGAGGGCCCGAACCTGGGTAAAAACATCATGTCCCTTGTCTCCTGTTACCATCCGCCTAGACGCACAGTTCGGAAACCCCTACCCGAGATCCGCCAGTTTTGACACCGACAGCGACCCTTTTCTTTCCTTGAGGAGAGGGGATTCTAGACTCACCTCTCCGATTATCCTCCTTGGAAACACTAATTCCCCCGGTTTGGATGTGTAATATGTGAAGCCCGCTCGCGGCTTCTTGATTCCTCCCTTCATCTTCTCTTGAAGGCACTTGATAAGGTGCACGCGCGAGCATCCTGGTTATAACAGGATCCGGCGAGCCTTCAGGAAGGGGGGCCGAACACCAGATCCTTGATATGTCTCCAACGTATCTACTTTTCCAAACATTTTTGCCCTTGTTTTGGACTCTAACTTGCATGATTTGAATGAAATGAACACGGACAGACGCTGTTTTCAGCAGAACTGCCATGATGTTGTTTTATGTGTAGAAAGCAAAAGTTCTCGGAATGTCATGAAAATCCACGGAGGCACTTTTTGGAAAATATAAAAAATACTGGTGAAAGAATCAAGACCAGGGGGACCACACCCTGTCCACGAGGGTGGGGGCGCGCCCCCTCCCCCTGGGCGCGCCCCCTGTCTCGTGGGCCCCCTGGACCTCCACCGACCTCAACTCCAACTCCATATATTCACGTTTGGGGAGAAAAAAATCAGAGAGAAAGTTTCATCGCGTTTTACGACACGGAGCCGCCGCCAAGCCCTAATCTCTCTTGGGAGGGCTGATCTGGAGCCCGTTCGGGGCTCCGGAGAGGGGGATTCGTCGTCGGCGTCATCATCAACCATCCTCCATCACCAATTTCATGATGCTCACTGCTGTGTGTGAGTAATTCCATTGTAGGCTTGCTGGATGGTGATGGGTTGGATGAGATTTACCATGTAATCAAGTTAGTTTTGTTAGGGTTTGATCCCTATTATCCACTATGTTCTGAGATTGATGTTGCTATGACTTTGCTATGCTTAATGCTTGTCACTAGGGCCCGAGTGCCATGATTTCAGATCTGAACCTATTATGTTTTCATGAATATATGTGTGTTCTTGATTCTATCTTGCAAGTCTATAGTCACCTATTATGTGTTATGATCCGACAACCCCGAAGTGACAATAATCGGGATACTTCTCGGTGATGACCGTAGTTTGAGGAGTTCATGTATTCACTATGTGCTAATGCTTTGTTCCGATTCTCTATTAAAAGGAGGCCTTAATATCCCTTAGTTTCCGCTAGGACCCCGCTGCCATAGGAAGGTAGGACAAAAGATGTCATGCAAGTTCTTTTCCATAAGCACATATGACTATTTACGGAATACATGCCTACATTACATTGATGAACTGGAGCTAGTTCTGTGTCACCCTATGTTATAGCTATTACATGAGGAATCGCATCCGGCATAATTATCCATCACTGATCCATTACCTACGAGCTTTTCATATATTGTTCTTCGCTTATTTACTTTTCCGTTGCTACTGTTACAATCACTACAAAACCCAAAAACATTACTTTTGCTACCGTTACCTTTATTATCGTACCACTTTGCTACTAAATACTTTGCTGCAGATATTAAGTTATCCAGTGGTGGTTGAATTGACAACTCAACTGCTAATACTCAAGAATATTCTTTGGCTCCCCTTGTGTCAAATCTATAAATTTAGGTTGAATACTTTACCCCCCGAAAGCTGTTGCGATCCCCTACACTTGTGGGTCATCAAGACTAATTTCTGGCGCCGTTGCAGGGGAGCATAGCTCTATTCTCTGAGTCACTTGGGATTTATATCTGTTGATCACTATGAAGAACTTGAAAGACTCGAAAACCACGATTTTTCCCTCAACTACGAGGGGAGGTAAGGAACTGCCATCTAGCTCTGCACTAGATTCTCCTTCTGTTTTGAGTAAGCTTGCTACACCTAAACCTGCTACTGCTATGAATTCTGATATGTCACATGTTATTGATGATGCCACTTCTGCTGTGCATGATACTTATGATGAAACTATTTATGTGCGTGATACTACTTTGCCATTTGGTGAATTTCTTGATGAACAACTTGCTAGAGTTAGGGTGAATGAAATTATTGAAGATGCTATTATTGATGATAGTGATGATGAAAATTCTCCCAATGATTATGAATTGCCTGTTGTTCCTGAGGGTTATGTTATGAATGAAGAAGCTGCTAGAGCTATCTTTGCTTGCAATGATAGATATGATCTTAAAAAATTATTAGCTAAATGGAAACAACAGTCTCTTAATGCTAGAATGAAACCTCACCCTGCTTTTGCTACTTCACCTATTTGTGTTACTGATAAGGATTATGAATTCTCTGTTGATCCTGAGATTATTACTTTAGTTGAATCTGGTCCTTTTTATGGCCTTGAATCTAAAACTGTTGTGGCACATCTTACAAAGTTGAATGATATAGCCACCCTGTTTACTCATTATGATAAATCTTGCTATTATTATATCCTTAAGATATTTCCGTTCTCATTAAAGGGTGATGCTAAGACTTGGTATAATTCTCTTGCTCCTGGTTGTGTGCGTAGTCCCCAGGATATGATTTATTACTTCTCTGCTAAATATTTCCCTGCTCATAAGAAACAAGCTGCCTTGCGGGAATTTTGTGCAAATCAAAGAAGAGAGTCTCCCACAAGCTTGGGGGAGGCTTCTCCGATTACTTAATGCTTTGCCTGATCATCCTCTTAAGAAAAATGAAATACTTGATATCTTTTATAATGGACTAACCGATGCTTCCAAGGACTACTTGGATAGTTGTGCTGGTTGTGTTTTCAGGGAAAGAACAGTCGACGAAGCTGAATTACTATTGAATAATATGTTGACTAATGAAAATAATTGGACTCTTCCTGAGCCAATTCCTGAGGCAATTCCCGAACCAATTAAGCCACTCCTGAGCCTATTCCTAAACCCACTCCGAAGAAGAGAGGTGTTTTATTTCTCAGTCCTGAAGATATGCAAGAGGCAAAGAAATCAATGAAATAAAAAGGTATTAAAGCTAAAGACGTTAAGAATTTACCTCCTATTGAAGAAATACATGGTCTTAATATACCCCCTGCTGAAGAACCACATTGTCTTCATAACCCAACACAGGTAGTAAAGGTAAATTCTCTCTATAGATATGATAATGTTGAAATCCCCTCTACTAAATTTCATAGCCCATGCTTAGATAAATTTGATGACTTTATGGCTAGACAAGAAAGTTTTAATGCTTATGTTGGTAGAGAGTTAAAGAATAATGCTTTCGAGATAGGACGTGTGAGCGATAATATGGCTTGAGTTAAAGGAGAACTCAAACTCATTAGCAAATATGCGTCTATGGTTGCTACTCAAGCTGAGCAAGTACTTAAAGCTCGAAATCATTTGCTTGATGAATTAAATAATAAAAATGACTTTGCTGTTAGAGTGGCTACTAGAACTGGTAGAATGACTCAGGAACCTTTGTATCCTAAAGGCCACCCTAAGAGAATCGAGCAAGATTCTCAGAGAAATAATTTAGAGGCACCTAGTTCTTCTAAAAAGAAGAAAAAGAAAAATGGTAGGACTTTGCATGCTTCTAGTGAACCTACTGTAGACACACCTGAGAATCCCAATGATATTTCTATTTCTGATGCTGAAACACAGTGAGGTGATGAACATGAACCTAGTGATAATGTTAATAATAATGTTCATGTTGATGCTCAACCTAGCAAAAACAAAGATGTAGAGATTGAACCTGCTGTTGATCTTGATAACCCACAATCAAAGAATCAACGTTATGATAAGAGAGATTTTGTTTCTAGGAAGCATGGTAGAGAAAGAGAACCATGGGTTTAGAAACCCATGCCCTTTCCTCCTAAACCATCCAAGACAAAGGATGATGAGGATTTTGAGAGCTTTGCTAAAATGATTAGACCTATTTTCTTACGCATGCGCTTAACTAATATGCTCAAAGTAAATCCTTATGCTAAGTATATGAAGGATATCATCACAAATAAAAGAAAGATATCGGAAGCTGAAATTTCCACCATGCTTGCTAATTACACTTTTAAGGGTGGAATACCAAAGAAACTTGGAGATCCGGGGGTACCAACTATACCATGCTCCATTAAAAGAAATTATGTTAGAACTGCCTTATGTGATCTTGGAGCCGGTGTTAGTGTTATGCCTCTCTCTTTATATCATAGACTTGAATTGAATAAGTTGACACCTACTGAAATATCTTTGCAAATGGCTGATAAATCAACTGCTATACCTGTCGGTATTTGTGAGGATGTGCCTGTTGTGGTTGCAAATGTCACTATCTTAACGGACTTTGTTATTCTTGATATTCCCGAGGACGATAGTATGTCGATTATCCTTGGTAGACCTTTTTTGAATACTGCAGGGGCTTTTTTGATTGCAACAAAGACAATGGCACTTTTCATGTTAATGGTAATGAGCATACGATACACTTTTCGAGGAAACAATCTCAAGTATTTAGCATCAATTCTATCGGAAAAGTTCCAACTATCATTATTGGAGGTTTTGAATTTCCTCTCCCTACTGTCAAGAAAAAGTATGATATTCTTATTGTTGGGGATTTTCATATCCCCGTTGAGGTAACTTAGTGTTATTCGAAATTTCTCCGGTTCCGTGTTATTCGGAATGAGTTTGTTAACAAGACTTGATCAACCTTGTTAGTGGATTCATTTGGATGATCATGAGATGGATGAAACTAGAAGGCACAACCTTCTGTAACCTCTTTCTACTTTCTATTATTTAGAATAAATAAAGCAAAAATAATATTATCTGTCAGTTTTCTGAATTATCTGTGCATTAAAAAAATCTCGAAAATAAAAGTGCTCAAAATGCCCTGCAAATTTAGTATGAATCTTTATGGAATATTTGAGGGTTTTAGGCACTGAAATCACTGCAGGAGGGGCAAGCACCAGGCGCGCCCACCCCACCTGGGCGCGCCCCCTGTCTCGTGTGCCCCTGGTGGCCCCCCTCCACTTATGCCAGCACCCACGCACTTCATCTTCTACCCAAAAAATGCCCATCCAGCTCAAGAACGAGTTCTAGCTCATTTTGCTACGATTTTCGATCTCCTTGCTCAAAGCTCCATTTACAAAACTGCTTTGGGAGATTGTTGCTTGGTATGTGACTCCTCCATTGGTCCAATTAGTTTTTGGTCTAGTGCTTTATTCATTACAAATTTTTGCTGCATAGGTGACCATGTTCCTGAGCTTGCATGTTAAATTTATGAGGTCCCAAGCAATTCTAATGCATGATATAGGCTCTAGGCACTTGTAGAAGTAGTTGCTACCAATCTTGTTTAGTTTTATTCACTTTTATTTTGAGGTTACTAAAATTTCAGAAATTTTTCAGAAAAAGAATTATGTCTAGGAGATTGTTCCAAGGTGGTTCCTCGGTGAAGAAAGGGTCCAGGATTGCTATACGTGAGCAAGATGTTGAATTGCTGAGGGACACGGATGTATGACCTTGTGAGTGGCCATCCGATAATTTTATGGCCAAAGCAGGCTTTAAGGAGGAATTTGACACGTTTGTGCATAATGCCGAGCTGGAGGACTTCTTACAAGATAAGTGTCCTCAGTACTATCGATTGACTGATTCCTTTGTGCGGAGGTTTAAATATAACTGTGCGCGTAATTCCCCAAGTGTCATATTTGATATGTATGATACATCTTATACCATGGACTTAGAGGATTTTACAACTGCTTGCAAACTCCCGCAGTGGGGTAATATTAATGATCCTCACAAATCTGAATTTAGAGATTTCCTTGCTAGTATTACTATGGGAGAATCCAGGGATATTGCACAAGCTACCATAGGGAGCATTCATTTTCCTGCCATAAATTATTTTGCTCTCTTCATTGGTAGATGCATTAACAGTAAAGACGAAGCATGTCATATGTGTGGCCCCGATCTTTGTGTCCTCAAGAGTACTGTGTCAGGTTATAAAGGTTATAACTTTGGGGCAATAGTTGCACGTAGGTTGCAGAATAATAGTAGAAAGGGAGATTTATTTGGATGAATTTATGCAACCTATGTGGCTAATTATCTTGGTATAGCCCCACGAGAGGGAGATATGTTGATACCTCCTGTTTATTTGGATTATGATGCTATGGTCAATCATCAATTTCTAAGGAGGAATGATCAATTCCTCCAATATCGACTAATCTATGACAGACGCAACGTCGTCCATGTTACTCTTCCTGCTCCCCACCTTTTTGATTATCAGGCAAAAGGAAGATATGTTGTCACTAGGGAGGAAGTAGCTGAACACGAGGGGACAGCGGAGGCAGCTCACCAACACGCCGCAGCTCAGGAGGCGGTTGCCGCTGCATCTCAGTACGACCCCAGCTACAACTACTATCAGCCAGGCGGTCCTTGGTATTAGACCAACTTAGGCCAAAAGCCTAAGCTTGGGGGAGTACGTATTTCTCACCGACTTTACATTCACGTTCACACACTAGTCGTCGGTGCTCATACTTTTTCATTGTATTATCCATGTTAATTTAAATTTCTTTTTCTAGTTTTCTTCTTGTGTGTTTGATAAACCTTAAGAAAAACCAAAAAATTAGTTAGTTTAATTTCCATGCTTGTAGTAGAAATTAAAATGAAAACCCAAAAAGATTTCTAGTTCTTCTTCTTACTTGTTGGGAGCTTTCCCGTGTAAATAGTTTTATTTTCTTTTCTTTCCTTTGGGGGTCGAGAAGACCATATTGAAAATGTTCAGTGGCTCTCTTATGCATGATTGTTTATTTAACTTAGAGCCCATATTACTTGTCTTCTCTCTTGAGTTGAATGCTTGCAGATTCCAGCTTACTCCAATGCACGTGCACTCTTATTATTATACACATCGTTCGGTCGTGCAAGTGAAAGGCAATAATGACGATATATGATGAACTTATTGAGATGAGAAAAGCTGGTATGAACTCGACCTCTCTTGTTTTTGTAAATATGATGAGTTCATCGTTTCTGAGCCAGCCTATTATGAGGTAAACATATTTGCAATGACATTTAGAGATTATAGTTGCTTGTGCCATGCTTGATTAGCTATGATTTATAATGGTTTGCCTTGCGTGCCAACATGCTATTAGAATGATTATGATGTGGTATGATGGGATGGTATCCTCCTTTGAATGAATTGAGTGACTCGACTTGGCACATGTTCATGCATGTAGTTGAAACAAATCAACATAGCCTTCATGATATTTATGTTCATGGTAGATTATATCCTACTCATGCTGGTACTCGGTGTAAATTAATTTTATTGCATGTTTATGACTGTTGTCGCTCTCTCAGTTGGTCGCTTCCCAGTCTTTTGATAGCCTTCACCTGTACTAAGCGGGAATACTGCTTGTGCATCCAAACTCCATAAACCCCAAATTTGTTCCATATGAGTCCACTATACCTTCCTATATGTGGTATTTACCTGCTGTTCCAAGTAAATTTGTATGTGCCAAACTCCAAACCTTCAAATGAAATTCTGTTTTGTATTCTCGAGCAGCTCATGTTACAACTAGGGCTGCCTATATCTTCCATGCTAGGTGGGTTATTCTCAAGAGGAGTGGACTCCGCTCCTCATTCACGAGAAAGGGCCGGTGTCGGTGTCAAAACCGGCGGATCTCGGGTAGGGGGTCCCGAACTGTGCGTCTAGGCGGATGGTAACAGGAGACAAGGGACACGATGTTTTTACCCAGGTTCGGGCCCTCTCAATGGAGGTAAAACCCTACTCCTTCTTGATTGATATTGATGATATGGGTAGTACAAGAGTAGATCTACCACGAGATCAAGGAGGCTAAACCCTAGAAGCTAGCCTATGGTATGATTATTGTAATGGTTGTTCGTCCTACGGACTAAAACCCTCCGGTTTATATAGACACCGGAGAGGGCTAGGGTTACACAGAGTCGGTTACAATGGTAGGAGATCTACATATCCATATCGCCAAGCTTGCCTTCCACGCCAAGGAAAGTCCCATCCGGACACGGGACGAAGTCTTCAATCTTGTATCTTCATAGTCTTGGAGTCTGGCTGACGATGATAGTCCGGCTGTCCGGACACCCCCTAGTTTAGGACTCCCTCAGTAGCCCCCGAACCAGGCTTCAATGACGATAAGTCCAGCACGTATGTAGTCTTTCGCGTTGCAAGGCGGGTTCTCCTTTAAGTTCCATGTACCTGCCGAACAGTATCCGGCTTTCTTATCAATGTCGCGCTTCTTGGCTTCCACGCCCAATAATGGCCTTCTTCCACGCGTCGCACGAATGCGAAAAGCCAGGGTATCTTTTATGGTTTACCCCCTAGCTGTGCAAATAACTTGCCTATAAGAGAGGCAAGAATCCAGATCCAAATCACACCATCTTCCTTCCGCGAGTACTCATCGGAGCGCTTCTGACCCAAAAATCCATTCCATCATGGACCGTCGACGTGGCTCCTCTTCTCGCGCTCCCAGACCTCTGCCAGGAGATTGGAGGAGATGTTCTGTCCCGCACAACGAGCTGGTGACGCTCCAAGCGGAGGGATATCTCCCTCCGGCTTTCATGGTTCCGGTTCGAGCCGGGCTGGCCACCTACAAAGGTGGGAAGCAAGCGGAGGCTACCCCAAATCCCAACAAAGGGAAGCGGGTGTGCTTCGTCCCCTATCTGATAAGGGGGCTCGGATTTCCTATACATCCGTTCCTCCGCGGGCTCCTGGAGTTCTACGGACTCCAGCTCCATCACCTCACGCCCGCCTCTATCCTTCATATCGCGGGTTACGTTGCTCTTTGTGAGCTATTTCTGGGCGTCGAGCCCCATTTCGCGCTGTGGAAGAGGTTGTTCTGCCTTGTACCCCGCTCTCACGAGGGGTCCATATATCAAGTGGGCGGTGCCGAAATATGGCGCATCGCCGGGACCGGATATCCATCCGGAACCCCTAAGAAGGCGTCCAAAGACTGGCCTTCGGAATGGTTTTACGTAGAAGACGCCCCGCTGCCGGACCCTGTTCGGATTGGCCTCCCAGAGTTCAGTAATGCTCCTCTGAAGAAACGCCTTAGCTGGCGCCCACGGAGCCCCCAGCTGGAGGAAGACAAGAGCGTCCATTATTTGATGGGTCGGATAAGGTTACTGGCCCATTCCGGGTTGACCATGATTGGAGTCATGGCAACGTGCATTATGCGAGGGGTGCAGCCGCTGCAATACAGGGGCCACCCTCTATGGGATTTCAACGGGGAGGACGATGCCACCCGTCACGGCCGCAAAGGGCCGGGATCGGCCGAAGACCTGGCGAAGATCCTGTCCGACCTGTACAAGGGGGAGAAGGAGGATTTCCTCCAGACGAGCCCGTTGAATGGGTTCTCCATAAATAACCCACGGCGTGGGGTAAGCGAACACTTTGAGTGCCCGACCCATGCTTTCAAAGTTTAAGTTTCTTACATTACGCTTTCGATGCAGGAGCTGCGTCGGGTCGTGGAGGGCATGCTTAGTCCAGCTCCGCAACCCGAGGATCCAGAGAGATCCCAGGATCCGGCCTCCGAAGAGGTTCCGGACATAAAGGTGGAGCTAATTGACGGGGTGTTCCACCAACTCAGCATGGACAATGCTTTAGTCACCATTATGGCTGACTACCCCGGCCTATATCTGGCTTCCCAGGTGATTGTGACTGAAGTCCTGACATCATTATTTCTTCCTTGCTCATTTTTGACCCCCATAAGTGATGGTGTTTTGCAGGAGGCGCCTTCAAGGCGGGAAGCCGAGCCCACGGCGGCTGACTAACAAGGCTCAGTCCGGCCCAGTAGGCGGAAGAGGAGCGCGGCGCGGATTGAAACATCGCGGCAAAGGTATAGCTCACAGTTCGTTATTCAGAGCAACGTTCCTAGGAAGCGTTTGAGTGCTCATGACTTTTGTAGGAGAAAAAGCGCCCGCCGGACTGCGGGCGAAGAGGTTGCCAACCCAGCCTCTACCAGCCAAGCTCCAGCACCTGGTCTGGAGGGGGAGGCGAGCGCAAGGCGCGAGCCAGATACTCCTCCAACGGAGGATGCCGACAGACTGTCCGTGTCACATCCCTGGTCCTGTTATGCACTAAGCTAGACCTCATGTGAGCATCATGTTTAAATTCAAATGAAATTTGAATTGAGGAATTTTCAAAAGCCTCAGAAACCTTCTAAAAATGATCAACATTAAAATCCTCTCAAAGAAGTCCAAGAAAATGTTCCTCTTAGTCTCTGAAAATATTGCAAAGAGGTAAAACTCAAAACAATATTTTTGGTATCTCAGAGTTAATTATTTTGGGCCTTTGAATTAAATAAATAGCTATTTGCATTGGATATATATTTCTTAATTAATTAATATATGTCCAATAATTCTGATCTTTGATGAGGGGCTTTGGAATAATCCTACTAGTCCCTACCATAATTATCAGAAGCAATAAAAATGATTTAGTGTCTAAAACTAGATCAAAACAAACTACAGAAAATAGAAAACAGAAATAGGAAAAGCAGAGAGGAGAGAAAACTACCTGGCGCTCACCTGGCAGCCCAGCCGGCCCAGCTCCTCCAGCGGCCCAGCCCACCGCCGCTTCCCCCCCCCCTGTCGTCTTCCTCCCTCGCCAGAAGGACACGGGCACGCTCCCGGCGCGCGCGGCCACGCGCCCCGGCCACCTCCTCCCTGCCTGGCTGCCTCCTCCTCCTCTGGATGCCTCTCCCGAGCGCCACGCAACCCTCTAGCCCTCCTACTCTCCCCGTGCCCCTCTCCTCTCTCTCCCCGGAACGCTCTCCCCCTCCTCTGTTCTCCTCACCGAACGCGCCCGCCGCCGCC
>NC_041383.1:176609832-176638524 GCF_002162155.2 Triticum dicoccoides
ACGGGCACGCGCCCGGCGCACGCGGCCACGCGCCCCGGCCACCTCCTCCCTGCCTAGCTGCCTCCTCCTCCTCTGGATGCCTCTCCCGAGCGCCACGCAACCCTCTAGCCCTCCTACTCTCCCCGTGCCCCTCTCCTCTCTCTCCCCGGAACGCTCTCCCCCTCCTCTGTTCTCCTCACCGAACGCGCCCGCCGCCGCCGACGAGAACCACCGTGGCCACCGGCCACCCCACGCCTCGCCTAAGCGCCAAGAAGCTCCGCCCCGTCCCCCTCTTCCTCCTCACCAAGACGGAAGGCGCCGGAAGCCCTGGATGCTGCCAGCTTCGCCGTTCCCCTCCTCGCCCACCGCGGATCGCCGCCGTCAAATCCGTCCCCGTCCGGCCTCCCTCAAGCTCGCCGTCCACCTCTACAGGGTCTACGTGAGCTCTCCGTCCGTTTCCCCCTCTCTGTTTCGTCGTTCGCGCGCCGTAGCTAGGTTATCTACCAAGGCCGAAACCCCACCGCCGCCGGACATGCCGCCGCCGTTGCTCTAGCTAGCGTAGCTCGCGTCCGACCTCAGACCCGTGCTCAGGAGCTCCCCAGAAGGCCAAGTCCACCACCCGTTTCCCCTCCCGTGCACCCTAGTGCCGAAACCGCTGAGACCCGAACTCCGGCAGCCGCCGCGGGTTCCACTCCGGCGAACTCCGGCCACCCCCGCACCTCCCGTTGGTCCCCCTAGATGCGCACGGGCACGGGCTATCCTCTGGTGCCCCTGGCGCGTCGATCTGTCGACTCTGGCGAGTTCCGAGCGAACTCCGCCGCGGTTCGAGGTCACCGCCGGCGAAACTCCGGCGGGAGCTGACGTGGCTCCGTCATTAGGAGCTAACCCAACTAACTAAACAACCTACAGCCACTGACAGTAGGCCCCACCCCTGGTCAAACCCCAGTCAGCGCTGGGTTTGACCGGGATTAGTTCCTGTGTCACTGACGTGTGGACCCCGCACGTCAGGTTTGACCTCGACCTGGCCGTTGACTCGCTGACGTCATGCTGGCGTCAGGCTGACGCAGTTAATTCTTTCTGGATTTAAAATAATTCAGAAAATTCCAGAAAATTGTATAAACTTCTAAAAATCATAGGAATTCAACCGTAATTCCAAATTAAATAATTTATATATGAAAAATTATCAGAAAAATTCAAGGAATCCATCTGTACCATTTTCATGCATGTTAGAACAACTTATAGCTGCTGTATAGCACAAATCAATTAAATGGCATTTGAATAATCACATATGAAGTTTGAATTTGAATCTTGTATTCAAACCAACTTCATTTAAATCATAGCTAGGTGCATTAGCCCAAAACACATTCATATTGCCATGTCATAGCATGCATCATATTGTGCATTGCATTGATCGTGTTTCTTCTTTGTTGTCGGTATCTGTTCCCTCCCGGTAGACGATGTTCCGACGTTGTGATCGTTGACACTGATGAAGACTCAATGTTATCTTCAGAAGTGCCAGGCAAGCAAAACCCCCTTGTTCATTCTGATAAAATCCCACTCTCTCGCTCCTGCTCTCTTTTACTGCATTAGGACAACAACGACATATTTGTTACTTGCTGCGGTAGCTAAACCCCTTTATCCTTTGCATGACCTGTCATTGCCATAGTAAATAGATGAAACCCACTAGCATGAGTAGGAGTTGTTTGAGCCCTGTTGTGCCTACTCATTCATGCTTGTTTGTCATGCCTGCTACTGCTTAGAGTTGAGTCAGGTCTGATTCATCGGGGATGAATCAGAGGTGTGTGAACATGTCCTACGGTGTGTGAGCTAAGCGTGTGAACACGATTTGGTAAAGGTAGCGGTGAGAGGCCATGTAGGAGTACATGGTGGGTTGTCTCATTGCAGCCGTCCTCAGGAACTGAGTTCTATGTTTGTGATCCATGATTCAGCTACTACCACGCATTGGGCCCGAAACCAATGGACCCTCTCGGCTTCTTAATCACCCTTGTCCTCTGTCCAGGAGTTGCAAGTAGTTTCTGGTGTTTGTAGTATGCTGGAGGCCGTGGGCAGCACTGACCGGAGGGGTGGGCTGTGATGCGGTAGGCACGTGGCACGGTGTACCGGGCGCCCGTTTGGTGTCTCGGGAACCCTGTTCACATCGTTTGGGGCTGTGAGCGAAACTCCGGCCGGATCTCCTCATGGATGGAACCCGAATAGGCGATAAACCTGGACTAGAGACTTGAGTGTTTAGGCAGGCCGTGGCCGACACCCACGTTGGGCTTTCGCTTGAAGGTTGCCGAGTACATGTCGTGTAAACGGCGGTAAGTGGTGAGAGCGTGTGTGAAGAAGTACACCCCTGCAGGGTTAACATTATCTATTCGAATAGCCGTGTCCGCGGAAAAGGACTTCTGGGTTGCTTATATCAGTTCATAGACAAGTGAAAGTGGATACTTTAAAATGCGCAAGATAAGCGTGAGTGCTATGGATGGCGTTCTCGTAGGGAGACGGGAGTGGATCCATAGTGGTGTATTGATATGGTGAATATGTGGACTCGTGTGCGCCACCCCAAAACAGTTACTTGCAGTCGTAGTTCAGGATAGCCACCGAGTCAAAGCTGGCTTGCTGCAGTTAAACCCCACCATCCCCTTTGTTGATAATGATGCATATGTAGTTAGTTCTGATGTAAGTCTTGCTGGGTACATTTGTACTCACGTTTGCCTATTTTATGTTTTGCAGAGAGACTTCGGTCTCGCTAGTAGTACCGCGTGGACTTCGACGTTTAGCTTGTTACCTCAGCTACGATCTTGTGCCTCGGCAGGATCTGGTAGATAGTCAGGCTTCTCAGCCTTTTTCGTTTATAGATGTCTGTACTCAGACATCATAGCTTCCGCATGTGCTTTGATTTGTATGCTCTGAATGTTGGGTCATGAGACTCATGTTTGTAATATCTCGCTCCTCGGAGCCTAATAAATACTTGAGTTGTAGAGTCATGTTGTGATGCCATGTTGTATTTGCACATATCGAGCATATTGCGTGTATGTTATTGAAATGCTTGGTATGTGTGGGATCTGACTATCTAGTTGTTTATCCTTAGTAGCCTCTCTTACCGGGAAATGTCTCCTAGTGTTTTCCACCGAGCCATGGTAGCTTGCTACTGCTCCGGAACACTTAGGCTGGCCGGCATGTGTCCTTCTTTGTTCCTGTGTCTGTCCCTTCGGGGAAATGTCACGCGATGAATACCGGAGTCCTGTTAGCCCGCTACAGCCCGGTTCACCGGAGTCCTGCTAGCCCAGTGCTACAGCCTGTATTCACTCGCTGATGACCGACACGTTCGATGCTGGGTCATGGATGCCTGTCCCTGTAAGTCTGTGCCACTTTGGGTTTACGACTAGCCATGTCAGCCCGGGCTCCTTATCATATGGATGCTAGCGACACTATCATATATGTGTGCCAAAAGGCGCAAACGGTCACGGGCAAAGGTAAGGCGACACCCGTGGGAATACCGTGCGTGAGGCCGCAAAGTGATATGAGGTGTTACATGCTAGATCGATGTGGCATTGAGTCGGGGTCCTGACAGCGTTGGTATCAGAGCTTGACTGCCTGTAGGATTACCAAGCCAAACTGGTCGAAGTTGAGTCTAGAAATTCTTAGTTATATAAGGGAATTGATTGTGGGATGGAACGTAAGGCTCTTTTTACTCCTTATACCTTATGCCCTTCTGATCTGAGTCATCTTATCTTTTCTACGGGGTTAAGGAACTAGGCTTTCTCTTCTTTCTATCAGGATCACGTGTTACTAATCCGTAGACTTATAAGATTGTTGGATTTAAGCTTGAGTTCAGTTACTACGACTTCCGTATGTTAACTGTTGATCTCGAAACCTTGGTATTGTGCTTCTGAGTGGCTATGCCACCATTTTTGTAGCATGTCTCAAATCTTTTGAGCATTTATAGCCGTTATGCTGTCCGAGTCATCCCAGGTTTCTAAACAATCTGATGCATTTGTAAATCCGTTCTTCCCGTTCCCGATGTCCTTTTGGTCAGATTAATCACACAAATTAGTGAGTTGAGGTACTTTATTGCCTCGACATATATGTTGGAATAATTATTATGACCCTAGGTGTTTTAGGGAGTCACCTAGTAATCTAGCAACGTTTTGTGTTCCCAGTGTGAAGATTCTGGGCTTTATTATTGAAAGCATCCTGTGATGCCATTTAATTAGTAGGCATTCTATTCCTGGGTTCTTGAACCCGAGATTCACTCTACTTACTTCATGTTGATAGTGTTTGCTAGTTCCTTTAGGTTATTAGTAACCTTTGCGATAGTCCTCGAGGTTCGTGGTACATCCTTCTTCCAATTACCATGAACCATTCTTGGCAGGAGTTCTTGTGAACCAAAAGATGACAACAAGAGTGCTCTCGATGAGTTCTCCATGCTATATTGTGACTCTGCCAGCTCAACCTTTCTGCATGGGTTATCCGGAAGAATTATGTTGAACTTGGTTCGACATACTAATCTATGCATCCACAACTCAGAAAGTTATATGTTGCTTTGAGTTGTCCCTCTTTAGTTGTCTACTGACCTTCGTCTATCAATTGATAGTCAAGAGTATGTGTGCGTTCGTTTATCGATGCCTATTACTCTTGTGGTCCGTCAAGCCATTCTATCGCGGAATGACTAGGAGAAACAAACTCCAGTACCTCTTCCATATGCAGGATTGGGTCAAAGAAGTTGTGCTCCGCAGAACAAATTGCTAATCCAGCTTTTGCTCTGTTCTACCTTGGAGTATTACCATCTTTTATATCGGGATTGTTATAGGAATTGCACACCATCCTATGAACTCTTGGTACAGTGATACTTCTCGCCATCATTACTCATTCCTCGGTTCCGTGTGGTTATAACCGGAATGTCGACAAGTGAATCGTGATGTGTGAAATCAATACTCCTAGCAACCTTGTTGCTTGGTAGTTAAATGGACAATAACCTCATTCTTAACGTGTTTGTTCTTGAATCATCATTCTAAGATTGATCGTGCTACCTTGTCCATCTTCCTGGTGCACATTTTGATTGATGAGTTACGATTTTGTCAAGTCCTCGCTCATTTGATCATATCGTCTTGCCCTGAAAAGCAAGATTGTTCTCGAGCTTAGTAACATATCGGTGGTTCGTGATTTTCCGAATATCTTCTCGAAAGTATCACCAGGTTGTCACCTGACTGTTATGTTGAGCTCGTGATCAAGTTGGTTTTCCAATAAACCACTTTTTCTCCAAGAATCTGTGTTAGATACCCCTGAGCTAGTTGGTTAAGCTAGACAACAACTTGGAGAATTGGAAGATAAAAGCTTGCCTAACTTAGTTCGTTCCAAAGGGATATTCTTGTGTAGTGTGTGTTGAAGAAAGATGATATCTTCATCGATTGGTCCCTGTGATCAGTTAATGGACCTATCATCTTGTCCAACCTTTGATTTGGGTGTGGGCTATCCTCAAATCAAGTCAGAACCAACAATGTTCGTAATGTTGTCTTACTCGTGGTTTTTCCTCGAGCATACACCATTATATAATTTGGTCTGACCAATGCTATCACCGTGTCCACTTAACTATGGAATTTCTTTTAAAAGGAAACCCGGATGAATTGTTGTTGAGCCCATTGACAACATCCTTATCTCCTCCATGATTTTGTTGAACATTAAGCTAGTGTTGGAAACTTTTGAAAGCATTTCTTCATGCTAGTTCATGAAGCATAGTTCGGATGTAAGAAGTGACTTCCTCCAGTTCATGTGCATTTGATGCAAGTTGCCGTCGTGGATTCGAGAAAGTCAATGTTGTTTTCTTTTGAATCATTCCAAATCAGTCATGCACACGTGCGAAGAATTCTGTGGATTGAAGACTTGCAACCTTCAATCTATATGTATCCCTAGCACACCAAGCTACTGATTGATTTGTTCAAGGAGAAGGAGTTCCTTCATAAGAGCTAATCCGGACTTATGTAAGGACTTCGATACCCTCGTTGATGGTTCCCAACCTGAACTCGGTAGTGTTTTATTGTAAGACTACCACGTGGTCATGCTTGTCTAGGACATCATGTTCACACGTGTGTAGTAGAACCAGCTCATGTTTTGGAGTTTGCTATCGTAGTTCATTTTCTGAGAATCCCGCAACGTTATCTCGTCGAATTGTGTTGCAAACTTTCATTTATCTTCCTAGACTCGATGAGTCTGGAATATCCTGACACCAACCAGATCTGAATCTCAGGCAGATATGATGGTTTGGAACATTTCCCAAGAACTATAATATCGGTCCCTCGGAAACCGGTAAAGTGGATGTCATGGCCAACACACCCAGCCGGAAGACCTGTTATTATAATATCTTGATTGAGGAAGTTGGCCACCTCCCCATAGGGATTTCGTAGGATTTACTCCCTAGTTGCCCCTATGGATTTCTGTGTTCCGAAGTCCGACCTTTTTACTTGATGTTCTAGATATCAAACCATATCTATGAATGGGTTACACTAGCACATCAAGGAGAACATTAGAAGCGGAGTGCTAAATGTCTCTCGGTTGATCATCCAGATTTTATTTCCTTGGCTCCGCCAAGGGTGAAATCTAAGAAAGTGTTATCTTCCTTTGCATCTGCATCATCCATCATCATTCATCGTGGTAGCAAGTTGTGTTGCCAGGATCCTTGACACGGATATTGGTAAAACCCTGATGAATATGGAAATGCTCAAGTTCTTGAGAGCACGCACAAGCGCTAGGTGTTATCATCGACACTAACTGGAGTGCTCTCAGTTTCCTCGGCAATGCTATAACCATTCCAATAGTGGAATAACTCTCTATTGTTGAGCCTCTCCCCAGTTACTAGAATCATTCCCATCATTTGCATTTTGTTCCCGGCTTGCACCGCCATCGTGCCACCCTACTCTGGATTACCCTTCTCAGTAATTACTGATCAGGATCATTTTCAAAAGTGGTCCTACCATGGGTCTCATCCATTTCCGGTGGTAAGCAAATTCATCCATCACGTTGTCCTCAACAAGGTAATCCACATCATCCAAGTCCGAGTATGCCATTCTACCGACCCCCTCCAAACGATCGCTCGAGAATTGCCTTAGGCTGGTTTAAAGATTTTCAATGATCTCTGAATCAAAGGTAATTCTTTTTGCCACTTAAGGGGAGATATCTACGAGTCACGGTTCCGAAGGTGTCTCGTTGTGATATCATGGCAACTCAACTCCTCGCTACATTGACAATCGTTTACCACCTTCTTAAGCGTGAAATTGTTGTCTACCTAGTGAACCTTCGTCATCTGCTTCACTCCATTCCTATGGATGTGTGCTTCGTCTCTCAGCTCGAGAGATGTTGCTATGTCTCATCCCATGAGTTAATCCTGAGTTGTTCGACCTTCGAGAAGATCGATCCTTCTAGAGTCTCCTTCTCCTCTCATTGTCATAATAACTGGAGTTCTCAGAACAAGACGTCGAGACAAAGATGGTGATCGAAACAACGTTCCTATGAAGTGCAACCTGGATCGTGAAGATTGTGCTAGTTTGCGTTCCCCCTTCACCTTACCCTACGCTTGAATCTCGGGACGAGATTTTTGTTTAGTGGGGGTGAGTTGTCACATCCCTGGTCCTGTTATGCACTAAGCTAGACCTCATGTGAGCATCATGTTTAAATTCAAATGAAATTTGAATTGAGGAATTTTCAAAAGCCTCAGAAACCTTCTAAAAATGGTCAACATTAAAATCCTCTCAAAGAAGTCCAAGAAAATGTTCCTCTTAGTCTCTGAAAATATTGCAAAGAGGTAAAACTCAAAACAATATTTTTGGTATCTCAGAGTTAATTATTTTGGGCCTTTGAATTAAATAAATAGCTATTTGCATTGGATATATATTTCTTAATTAATTAATATATGTCCAATAATTCTGATCTTTGATGACGGGCTTTGGAATAATCCTACTAGTCCCTACCATAATTATCAGAAGCAATAAAAATGATTTAGTGTCTAAAACTAGATCAAAACAAACTACAGAAAATAGAAAACAGAAATAGGAAAAGCAGAGAGGAGAGAAAACTACCTGGCGCTCACCTGGCAGCCCAGCCGGCCCAGCTCCTCCAGCGGCCCAGCCCACCGCCGCTTCCCCCCCCCCTGTCGTCTTCCTCCCTCGCCAGAAGGACACGGGCACGCTCCCGGCGCGCGCGGCCACGCGCCCCGGCCACCTCCTCCCTGCCTGGCTGCCTCCTCCTCCTCTGGATGCCTCTCCCGAGCGCCACGCAACCCTCTTGCCCTCCTACTCTCCCCGTGCCCCTCTCCTCTCTCTCCCCGGAACGCTCTCCCCCTCCTCTGTTCTCCTCACCGAACGCGCCCGCCGCCGCCGACGAGAACCACCGTGGCCACCGGCCACCCCACGCCTCGCCTAAGCGCCAAGAAGCTCCGCCCCGTCCCCCTCTTCCTCCTCACCAAGACGGAAGGCGCCGGAAGCCCTGGATGCTGCCAGCTTCGCCGTTCCCCTCCTCGCCCACCGCGGATCGCCGCCGTCAAATCCGTCCCCGTCCGGCCTCCCTCAAGCTCGCCGTCCACCTCTACAGGGTCTACGTGAGCTCTCCGTCCGTTTCCCCCTCTCTGTTTCGTCGTTCGCGCGCCGTAGCTAGGTTATCTACCAAGGCCGAAACCCCACCGCCGCCGGACATGCCGCCGCCGTCGCTCTAGCTAGCGTAGCTCGCGTCCGACCTCAGACCCGTGCTCAGGAGCTCCCCAGAAGGCCAAGTCCACCACCCGTTTCCCCTCCCGTGCACCCTAGTGCCGAAACCGCTGAGACCCGAACTCCGGCAACCGCCGCGGGTTCCACTCCGGCGAACTCCGGCCACCCCCGCACCTCCCGTTGGTCCCCCTAGATGCGCACGGGCACGGGCTATCCTCTGGTGCCCCTGGCGCGTCGATCCGTCGACTCTGGCGAGTTCCGAGCGAACTCCGCCGCGGTTCGGGGTCACCGCCGGCGAAACTCCGGCGGGAGCTGACGTGACTCCGTCATTAGCAGCTAACCCAACTAACTAAACAACCTACAGCCACTGACAATAGGCCCCACCCCTGGTCAAACCCCAGTTAGCGCTGGGTTTGACCGGGATTAGTTCCTGTGTCACTGACGTGTGGACCCCGCACGTTAGGTTTGACCTCGACCTGGCCGTTGACTCGCTGACGTCATGCTGGCGTCAGGCTGACGCAGTTAATTCTTTCTGGATTTAAAATAATTCAGAAAATTCCAGAAAATTGTATAAACTTCTAAAAATCATAGGAATTCAACCGTAACTCCAAATTAAATAATTTATATATGAAAAATTATCAGAAAAATTCAAGGAATCCATCTGTACCATTTCCATGCATGTTAGAACAACTTATAGCTGTTGTATAGCACAAATCAATTAAATGGCATTTGAATAATCACATATGAAGTTTGAATTTGAATCTTGTATTCAAACCAACTTCATTTAAATCATAGCTAGGTGCATTAGCCCAAAACACATTCATATTGCCATGTCATAGCATGCATCAAATTGTGCATTGCATTGATCGTGTTTCTTCTTTGTTGTCGGTATCTGTTCCCTCCCGGTAGACGATGTTCCGACGTTGTGATCGTTGACACTGATGAAGACTCAATGTTATCTTCAGAAGTGCCAGGCAAGCAAAACCCCCTTGTTCATTCTGATAAAATCCCACTCTCTTGCTCCTGCTCTCTTTTACTGCATTAGGACAACAACGACATATTTGTTACTTGCTGCGGTAGCTGAACCCCTTTATCCTTTGCATGACCTGTCATTGCCACAGTAAATAGATGAAACCCACTAGCATGAGTAGGAGTTGTTTGAGCCCTGTTGTGCCTACTCATTCATGCTTGTTTGTCATGCCTGCTACTGCTTAGAGTTGAGTCAGGTCTGATTCATCGGGGATGAATCAGAGGTGTGTGAACATGTCCTACGGTGTGTGAGCTAAGCGTGTGAACACGATTTGGTAAAGGTAGCGGTGAGAGGCCATGTAGGAGTACATGGTGGGTTGTCTCATTGCAGCCGTCCTCAGGAACTGAGTTCTGTGTTTGTGATCCATGATTCAGCTACTACCACGCATTGGGCCCGAAACCAATGGACCCTCTCGGCTTCTTAATCACCCTTGTCCTATGTCCAGGAGTTGCAAGTAGTTTCTGGTGTTTGTAGTATGCTGGAGGCCGTGGGCAGCGCTGACCGGAGGGGTGGGCTGTGATGCGGTAGGCACGTGGCATGGTGTACCGGGCGCCCGTTTGGTGTCTCGGGAACCCTGTTCACATCGTTTGGGGCTGTGAGCGAAACTCCGGCCGGATCTCCTCATGGATGGAACCCGAATAGGCGATAAACCTGGACTAGAGACTTGAGTGTTTAGGCAGGCCGTGGCCGACACCCACGTTGGGCTTCCGCTTGAAGGTTGCCGAGTACATGTCGTGTAAACGGCGGTAAGTGGTGAGAGCGTGTGTGAAGAAGTACACCCCTGCAGGGTTAACATTATCTATTCGAATAGCCGTGTCCGCGGAAAAGGACTTCTGGGTTGCTTATATCAGTTCATAGACAAGTGAAAGTGGATACTTTAAAATGCGCAAGATAAGCGTGAGTGCTATGGATGGCGTTCTTGCAGGGAGACGGGAGTGGATCCATAGTGGTGTATTGATATGGTGAATATGTGGACTCGTGTGCGCCACCCCAAAAGAGTTACTTGCAGTCGTAGTTCAGGATAGCCACCGAGTCAAAGCTGGCTTGCTGCAGTTAAACCCCACCATCCCCTTTGTTGATAATGATGCATATGTAGTTAGTTCTGATGTAAGTCTTGCTGGGTACATTTGTACTCACGTTTGCCTATTTTATGTTTTGCAGAGAGACTTCGGTCTCGCTAGTAGTACCGCGTGGACTTCGACGTTTAGCTTGTTACCTCAGCTACGATCTTGTGCCTTGGCAGGATCTGGTAGATAGTCAGGCTTCTCAGCCTTTTTCGTTTATAGATGTCTGTACTCAGACATCATAGCTTCCGCATGTGCTTTGATTTGTATGCTCTGAATGTTGGGTCATGAGACTCATGTTTGTAATATCTCGCTCCTCAGAGCCTAATAAATACTTGAGTTGTACAGTCATGTTGTGATGCCATGTTGTATTTGCACATATCGAGCATATTGCGTGTATGTTATTGAAACGCTTGGTATGTGTGGGATCTGACTATCTTGTTGTTTATCCTTAGTAGCCTCTCTTACCGGGAAATGTCTCCTAGTGTTTTCCACCGAGCCATGGTAGCTTGCTACTGCTCCGGAACACTTAGGCTGGCCGGCATGTGTCCTTCTTTGTTCCTGTGTCTGTCCCTTCGGGGAAATGTCACGCGATGAATACCGGAGTCCTGTTAGCCCGCTACAGCCCGGTTCACCGGAGTCCTGCTAGCCCAGTGCTACAGCCTGGATTCACTCACTGATGACCGACACGTTCGATGCTGGGTCATGGATGCATGTCCCTGTAAGTCTGTGCCACTTTGGGTTTACGACTAGCCATGTCAGCCCGGGCTCCTTATCATATGGATGCTAGCGACACTATCATATACGTGTACCAAAAGGCACAAACGGTCACGGGCAAAGGTAAGGCGACACCCGTGGGAATACCGTGCGTGAGGCCGCAAAGTGATATGAGGTGTTACATGCTAGATCGATGTGGCATTGAGTCGGGGTCCTGACAGTCCGCCACCAAGTCTGAGGTGGAGAGCGCCATGAACCACAGGCGCCGCCGGACAGTTTTTCGTGACACGTGCTTCTCCCCTGAGGCGTTGGATGCCTTTAACGCGGGGGACGCGCACCTCCGTGCTGCTCAAGAAGGTTTAACCAGAGCCACGAGCAGTATGTAAAAGACATACGGGTAAGAGATTTTAATAGTTGTATATGCCAGTAGCCCCCGAGACTTAAAGTAGTTATATTAACGGATTTAAGGATCATTTGAAATGCAGGATCTTACAAAGAAGAATACCCAACTGTCTCAGGAGCTGCAAGAGTGTAAGGCCCAACTTGAGGCCGCACTTGCTGCCGCAGGGGGAAACACAGGGGCCCCTCCTGGTAACACATTATTTTTAAAAAGATAAGTGGTGTGCGGCATGCGCGCAAGTCTAATAATGACATTGCAGGTGCTGCCGGACAAGATCCGGACAGGCAAGAACTACTGCGCCAGCTGAAGGCCGGCGAGAGGGTGCTGAATAAGGTGCAGCAGGAAAGGAACAAGCTCCAGGATGCCCACGCCCAGCTTGGAGAAGAGCTGAAAGGTGTTCGGGCCGAGCTGTCTGGCTCCGTTAAGGAGAATCAGCGGCTTCGTCGCGGCATCTATAGTAAGTGCTTGAGCGAACTCCTTTGAAAAGAAGAGTTCGGCGAGGAAGTCAATTGACAAAATATGTCTGTAGGTATACTCACAGGTCGCCCTGCGGAGGAGATGCCCGTATCAATGGGTGATCAACTTCCCGAACTGTTGCAACTGCTCGAACGAGTTCGGCAGGCAATGAGTGGCGTCGTCCAGGCTTTATGGCCAGCCCTCTCCCTACCCGAGGGCCTTGGGGAGCTTATAGAGAAGCTTCAGGGAGTGCGGCAGCACTTCCGTTTATGGAAGATTTCGGCCTGCCGCCAAGGTGCCAGGGAGGCCTGGGCCATGGTGAAGACGCGGTACAAGAAGGCGGATCCCAACCACATGGCCGAGGTCGGACCTGTGGGGCCCGATGGGAAGGAGATCCCTGTGAGTTTAGTATATGGCCAAGTATGGTTGGCCGCTAAATTTTCCCAACGGGACTGTAAATTAGACAGCCTGTTAGACGGGATTGAGGAGGAATACAGTCAGTCGATTTGACAATGTATTTTAAAATGACATGTAAAATGCCTTCTAGCCGGATTGTAGATCGTTTGTCTTTGCCGACCTTTTCGCTTCAACCTCGGGACCCTAGAGTCCGGAGTGTGTCGGAATACCTTCTCGGTTAAGAAACAACCGGGGCATGCATGGAGACCAGGCGTAGGGGTCATTAGTGCTTTATCAGACGAGTGCCCAACTAGTTATGTTATATTACATGGTTAGTAAGAAACATCTTCCAGGGAGAATAGTTCCGTTAAGGGTTCCTTTCCCTGGGAGGCATGCCCAAAAGTGCATGTCCGGGCTGCGAAAAGAGCAGAAAAACATCTGGGGGCAGATAAATAAGTAGGTAAAAAATCATCTTTCAAGTCACCGACCGAATATTCCCTTAAGAACGCTAGCTTTCGGCTTCACCCAGTCTGAGGTACACATCCGGCTGACCCGGCAGTAACAATCGCAGAGGTGCTCCCTTTACCTCCTAGCCGAACAATCGGGAACGTAGGGGTAAGCACAGGAGCCAGGCAACCCAGCTTGGCCAAAACTTAAGTCATATCGATGCATATAATGGTGAATAAAAGGTACATGTGGAAGTTTGACACATGTGCTGGGCATGAAGCCCTTATAATTAAGCTTCTGGTAAAGAAGCCCCCAGGTATAATGAGTGCGGATGGCACGTCAAGTGTGTGCGAACAATGCGCAAGTAAGCCTTTTAAGGCTTTGATGAATAGGGGTGAGAGAGAAAAAAGAGAAACAAAGGACAGCGTATCAAAATTTGGACGGGGGAAGGGGACGAACTCTTAGTCCGGCGCTAGGCATAGAATCTTCGGAGGCGGGCTGCGTTCCATGGGTTCGGCTCGAGTCGGTTGTCCGACACATTTCGTAGATGGTACACTCCGCCGGTCAAGACTTGATCGATAATGAAGGGGCCTTCCCATTTGGGCTTGAGCTTGTCCTTTTTCTTGTCCGGCAGGCGTAGAACTAGTTCGCCAACGTTGTAAGTCTTGGCCCGTACTTCTCTGCTTTGATATCTTCGAGCCTGTTGCTGATAGAATGCGGAACGAGCCTTGGCGACGTCGCGTTCTTCCTCCAATGCGTCCAAGCTGTCCTGCCGATCCAGTTTGGCTTCTCTTTCTTCGTACATGCGCACTCGAGGTGAGTCATGGATGATGTCGCAGGGCAGAACTGCCTCTGCGCCGTATACCATAAAAAATGGTGTGAATCCGGTAGTACGGTTGGGCGTTGTCCGCAGCCCCCAGAGTACGGAGTCGAGCTCCTCTACCCAGTGCGTGTCAGATTTCGTAAGGGACCGCACTAGTCTAGGTTTGATGCCGCTCATTATTAGACCATTTGCTCGTTTCACTTGACCGTTGGTTTGAGGATGATAGACTGAAGCGTAATCGAGCTTAATGCCCATATTTTTGCACCATGATTTAACCTCGTCGGCCGTGAAGTTCGTGCCGTTATCAGTGATGATGCTGTGGGGGACACCATAACGGTGTACTATCTCGGATATGAAGTCTATCACTGGTCCGGACTCTGCCGTTTTAACTGGCTTGGCCTCTATCCATTTGGTGAATTTATCCACCATGACCAATAGGTACCTTTGCTTGTGGGTTCCCCCTTTGAGGGGTCCAACCATGTCAAGCCCCCAGACCGCGAATGGCCAGGTAATGGGTATAGTTTTGAGGGCAGTGGGTGGCATATGGCTCTGATTGGCAAAGAGCTGACAACCGACGCATTTTTGGACTAAGTCCTGAGCATCTGCCCGGGCCGTTGGCCAATAGAATTCTGTACGGAATGCCTTTCCTACAAGGGCCCGAGCTGCGGCGTGGTGTCCGCCTAGTCTGGCATGAATTTCAGCCAGAAGGTTCCGCCCTTCCTCTTCGGAGATACACCTTTGAAGGACTTCGGTTGTGCTTTTCTTATAGAGTTCTCCCTCATGGACCTTGTAGGCTTTGGATCGCCGAACTATGCAGTGGGCCTCATTTTGGTCTTCGGGAAGTTCCTGCCTAAGCAAGTAGGCTAGGAATGGCTCTGTCCATGGGGCGATTACTGCCATTATGTCGTGGGCTGAAGGTGTTATTTCAACGGCTGAGTCGCCGATTATGTCAGATTGCTCTGTGTCGGTTGGTGCGGCTGCTTCCGGTTTGTTATTGCCGGACTCCTCTTCCCATAGTACGGATGGCTTAAACAGCCGTTCCAGGAAGATGTTTGGAGGGACAGCGTCACGTTTTGCTCTGATGTGTGCCAATACGTCGGCCGCTTGGTTATTATCCCTGGCTACATGGTGGAATTCAAGTCCTTCGAACCGAGCTGACATTTTAAGGACAGCGTTACGATAGGCTGCCATTTTTGGTTCCTTGGCGTCAAAGTCTCCGTTTACTTGGGATATTGCGAGGTTTGAGTCCCCGCGCACCTCTAGGCGTTGAATGTCCATGGAGATTGCCATCCGGAGGCCATGCAAGAGGGCCTCGTACTCGGCTGCGTTGTTGGAGTCCGTGTACATTATCTGAAGTACGTATTGGACTGTGTCCCCGGTTGGGGACGTCAATACAACGCCAGCCCCCAATCCGGCCAACATTTTGGAGCCGTCGAAGTGCATAATCCAATTGGAGTATGCGCCGTACTCTTTAGGGAGTTCGGCTTCAGTCCACTCAGCGACAAAGTCAGCCAAAACTTGCGACTTTATATCTCGCCGAGGTTTGTAAGTTATATCAAATGGTAAGAGCTCAATGGCCCATTTTGCAATCCTGCCCGTCGCATCGCGGTTGTTTATAATGTCATTTAGGGGTACTTCAGAGGCCACTGTTATCGAACACTCTTGAAAGTAGTGTCGGAGCTTCCGGGATGCCATGAACACCGCATACGCTATCTTTTGATAGTGCGGGTAACGGGACTTGCAGGGAGTTAAAACAGTGGATACGTAGTACACTGGTTTTTGAAGAGGGAATTTATGCCCTTCTGTCTCTCGTTCTACGACGAGTACCGCGCTTACAACTTGATGTGTTGCCGCGATGTATAACAACATTGGTTCGCCCAGGTTAGGCGCAGCCAGTACCGGATTTGTTGCCAATATAGCTTTTATTTCTTTGAGTCCGGCAGTGGCAGCATCCGTCCACTCAAAGTGTTCGGTGCGTCTGAGGAGGCGATAGAGGGGCAATGCCTTTTCTCCCAAACGGGAGATAAAGCGGCTTGGAGCCGCCATGCATCCAGTCAATTTTTGGATCTGTTTGAGGTCTTTTGGAATATCCAGCTGTGACAGAGCTCAGATCTTGGTCGGGTTTGCTTCAATTCCTCTACCGGATACAATGAAGCCCAGGAGCTTTCCGGCTGGTACGCCGAAAACGCATTTTTCCGGATTCAGCTTGATGTCATATGCTCGGAGGTTGTCGAATGTGAGCCTCAAATCGTCTACTAGAGTTTCGACGTGCTTGGTTTTGACGACTACGTCGTCTACGTATGCCTCTACTGTTTTGCCGATCTGGGTAGCCAGACATGTCTGAATCATGCGCTGATATGTTGCGCCGGCGTTTTTAAGTCCGAAGGGCATCGTGTTGAAGCAGAATGGTCCGTATGGAGTAATGAATGCCGTTGCGGCTTGGTCTGCTTCCGCCATCTTGATTTGATGGTAGCCGGAGTATGCGTCCAGGAAGCACAATGAATCGTGCCCTGCGGTAGCATCGATTATTTGGTCGATGTGGGGGAGGGGGAAGGGATCCTTTGGGCAGGCCTTGTTGAGGTCTTTAAAATCGACACATAGGCGCCAGGATTTGTCCTTCTTTGGTACCATTACCAGGTTCGCTAGCCAGTCCGGATGTTTGATATCTGTGATGAATCCGGCTTCCAATAGTTTGGCTAGTTCTTCTCCCATTGCCTGTCTTTTGGGTTCGGAAAATCGTCGAAGAGCCTGTTTGACTGGCTTGAATCCTTTTAGGATATTTAGGCTATGCTCTGCCAATCTGCGTGGGATTCCCGGCATATCTGAAGGGTGCCAGGAGAAAATGTCCCAATTTTCCCAAAGGAATTCCCGCAGTGCGGCGTCTACATCAGGGTTCCACTGTGCCCCGATGGAGCCCGTCTTTGTCGGGTTCGTTGGATGGACCTAGAATTTTACCATTTCGTCCGCTAGTTTAAAGGAGGTGGACTTGGATCTCTTGTCGAGTATCACATCGTCCCTATTCACCATAGAGCACAATGCGGTGAGTTCTTCTGCCACTAGGGCTTTGGATAGTGCCTCCAGGGCTAATGCGGCTGTCTTGTTTTCGGCGCGGAGTGCTATGTCCGGATCACTAACGAGAGTTATTATTCCGCCGGGCCCAGGCATTTTGAGCTTCATGTACCCGTAATGGGGTACAGCCTGAAAAATTGTGAATGCCTCTCGTCCTAATATAGCGTGATATCCGCTGCTGAATGGGGCCACATGGAACGTGACTTCTTCGGACCTGTAATTGTCCGGCGAGCCGAACACCACATCAAGTGTGATTTTTCCGGTGCAGCACGCTTCCCGGCTAGGGATTATTCCTCTGAAGGTTGTGCTACTTTGCTCAATGCGGCTCCAGTCTATTTCCATTTTTTGAAGAGTTTCCTCGTAGATGAGGTTTAATCCGCTGCCGCCATCCATGAGTACCTTGGTAAGTCGAAAGTCGTCCACTATTTGGCTAAGGACCAATGCAGCTAGTGCTCGGGCTGTTCGGAATTTAGGTTCGTCGCTAGCGTTGAAGGTGATGGCCGTGTCGCTCCAAGGATGTGTCGTTGCTACTTGGTAGACTTCGGCGAGGCTGCGGATTGTTTGTTTCCGCATATTGTTTGATGCGAAAGTTTCAAAGACTGTTGATACCGTACCGGTATTGTTGTAGTGGTTTTTCGGGGCTAGAAGCTCCTCGCCACTTTTGGCCACCTGCCGTAATATCCAACATGCTCGAAGGCTATGTGTCAGGGTGGCGCCCTCTGTACTGTGAATTTTACAGGGTCCGCTAAGCCATCCCTCCAGTACGGTTCCGTGCCCTTCATGGGGTCTTTGCTTTTTGGTTTTTGTACCTGGTGCCTGAGTGTAATGCACCCTTTTGTTGCGGACTAGGGTTGTATTCGGGGCCGGATTGTCCCAAAACTTATTTTCGGTTTTTCGGAAACTCTCCATCGCACAGTACTTTCATACTATGGACGCCAAGTCGGCGAAGCATGTGATTTCACGACGGCTGACGGCGTTCAAGATTCCCTCGTCTGTGCAATTATTGCAAAAAATTGAGATTGCGTTTTCTTCTCGGCAGTCCTTTATCCTGTCCATAACCAGGAGGAATCTGGCCCAGTAATGATGTACTGTTTCAGCAGGCTCTTTCCGGATTAGAGATAGATCGCATATGTCTGGGTGGGTGGGTGGAATTGAGTCTGGAACCCTACCCATCCCAAGGCTCAAGGGCCGAGAAGTTTCCGAATTCGGAAGCTTGGAAAGTGGAACGTTGTCCAATGAGTCCGGTCCGATGCCTGACTTTAGGTTCAGCGCTTGATCGAAGTCCGTCCCTCCGCGGGAATCCGTCATGGAGGGTTCGGAAGCCCGGACATGATTAGTTTTCAATATAGGAGAAGAGTCGCCGCGATGTTCCTCTACCACCGCGACGTGGTGGGTAACCTGGGGAGAGTTAATCTCTCTCAGATCGGTTTTAAGCCCGATCTGATTGTAGTCTGTAGCGACTCCCAGGGCGGCGATGCGATCCAAGAGTTCGTTTACGGATGAGAGCTCTGTTGGATCCAGCTGCTCGGCGAATTCCGAGTTGACGTGAAGATTGCTTTTGATGACCCGAGAGGTCATCGTCGAAGCGGTGGCCACACAGGCGGTCATGAGAAAACCACCTAGCCGGATAGTTTGGCCGGCGGCCAAGGCTCCTTTGGCGAAGATACCGTCCTTGAAGACGGGAAGAGGCATCCTTCCTATCGGTGACGGCACAGAGGAAGTCTCAATGAAAGCACCAATGTCGGTGTCAAAACCGGCGGATCTCGGGTAGGGGGTCCCGAACTGTGCGTCTAGGCGATGGTAACAGGAGACAAGGGACACGATGTTTTTACCCAGGTTCGGGCCCTCTCGATGGAGGTAAAACCCTACTCCTGCTTGATTGATATTGATGATATGGGTAGTACAAGAGTGGATCTACCACGAGATCAAGGAGGCTAAACCCTAGAAGCTAGCCTATGGTATGATTGTTGTAATGGTTGTTCGTCCTACGGACTAAAACCCTCCGGTTTATATAGACATCGGAGAGGGCTAGGGTTACACAGAGTCGGTTACAATGGTAGGAGATCTACATATCCATATCGCCAAGCTTGCCTTCCACGCCAAGGAAAGTCCCATCCGGACATGGGACGAAGTCTTCAATCTTATATCTTCATAGTCTTGGAGTCCGGCTGACGATGATAGTTCGGCTGTCCGGACACCCCCTAGTCCATGACTCCCTCAGCCGGTAATCGGGATGCCCAGTCCCATGATCCAAAAAGATTGAAGCAAATCAAAATAATTAAACAAAACTCCCCGAGGGCTGTTGTTAGTTGGAGGCACTCGTTGTTTCGAGCAAGCCATGGATCGCTGCTTGTTGGTGGTTGGGGGAGTATAAACCTTTACCATTCTGTTTGGGAACTGCCTATAATGCATGTAGTATGGAAGATACAGCCATCTCATAGTTGTTGCGTTGACAGCAAAAGTATGCCGCTCAAAATGTTATTCAATCTCTATTTTAAAATTGAGCTCTGGCACCTCTACAAATCCCTGCTTCCTGCGAAGGGCCTATCTATTTACTTTTATGTTGAGTCATCACCCTTCTTATTAAAAAGCACCCGCCAGAGAGCACACTGTCATTTGCATTCATTACTATCGGTTTATATTGGGTATGACTTGACTGGATCTCTTTTACCATGAATTACAATGTTTAGTCAGTCCTTGATCTTTAAAGGTGCTCTGCATTTATGTTTTGCGGTCTCAGAAAGGGCTAGCGAGATACCATTTTGTTATATCATTTTATGATTGTTTTGAGAAAGTGTTGTCATCCGAGTTTTATTATTATGGCTCGCTAGCTGATTATGCTATTGATATGAGTAATTGTGAGACCTAAGTGTTATTGTGAGTATGGTTAGTTCATAATATTTGCTGAAACCTGAATGCTGGCTTTGCATGTTTACAACAGCAAGAGCAAATAGAGTTTGTAAAAGTTTTTCTTTATCACTTTCAGTTTATCAACTGAATTGCTTGAGGACAAGCAAAGGTTTAAGCTTGGGGGAGTTGATACGTCTCCAACGTATCTACTTTTCCAAACACTTTTGCCCTTGTTTTGGACTCTAACTTGCATGATTTGAATGAAACTAACCCGGACTGACATTGTTTTTAGCAGAACTACCATGATGTTATTTTATGTGTAGAAAGCAAAAGTTCTCGGAATGTCCTGAAAATCCACGGAGGCACTTTTTGGAAAATATAAAAAATACTGGCGAAAGAATCAAGACCAGGGGGCCCACACCCTGTCCACGAGGGTGGGGGGCGCGCCCCCACCCCCTGGGCGCGCCCCTGTATCGTGGGCCCCCTGGACCTCCACCGACCTCAACTCCAACTCCATATATTCACGTTCAGGGAGAAAAAAATCATAGGGAAAGTTTCATCACGTTTTACGACACGGAGCCGCTGCCAAGCCCTAATCTCTCTCGGGAGGGCTGATCTGGAGTCCATTCGGGGCTCCGAAGAGTTGGATTCGTCGCCGTCGTCATCATCAACCATCCTCCATCACCAATTTCATGATGCTCACCGCCGTGCGTGAGTAATTCCATCGTAGGCTTGCTGGACGGTGATGGTTTGGATGAGATTTACCATGTAATCAAGTTAGTTTTGTTAGGGTTTGATCCCTAGTATCCACTATATTCTGAGATTGATTTTGCTATGACTTTGCTATGCTTAATGCTTGTCACTAGGGCCCGAGTGCCATGATTTCAGATCTGAACCTATTATGTTTTCATGAATATATGTTTGTTCTTGATCCTATCTTGCAAGTCTATAGTCACCTATTATGTGTTATGATCCGACAACCCCGAAGTGACAATAATCGGGATACTTCTCGGCGATGACCGTAGTTTGAGGAGTTCATGTATTCACTATGTGCTAATGCTTTGTTCCGGTTCTTTATTAAAAGGAGGCCTTAATATCGCTTAGTTTCCGCTAGGACCCCGCTGCCACGGGAGGGTAGGACAAAAGATGTCATGCAAGTTCTTTTCCATAAGCATGTATGACTATTTACGGAATACATGCCTACATTACATTGATGAACTGGAGCTAGTTCTGTGTCACCCTATGTTATAGCTATTACATGAGGAATCGCATCCGGCATAATTATCCATCACTGATCAATTGCCTACGAGCTTTTCATATATTGTTCTTCGCTTATTTACTTTTCCGTTGCTACTGTTACAATCACTACAAAACCCAAAAACATTACTTTTGCTACCATTACCTTTATTATCATACCACTTTGCTACTAAATACTTTGCTGCAGATACTAAGTTATCCAGGTGTGGTTGAATTGACAACTCAATTGCTAATACTCAAAAATATTCTTTGGCTCCCCTTGTGTCGAATCAATAAATTTGGGTTGAATACTTTACCCTCGAAAGCTGTTGCGATCCCCTACACTTGTGGGTCATCAATCCTCTCCGCCTTTCTTATCCAGCCCTGGCCAAGAGCAATGTTTCAGAATGATGTTGTAACAAATATAGAAAACGGCATGTTCGGTCGCGGGATTACTTACCTGGGTATCTGGACGGTTGCAGTTAAGACCCGCATCCTCGGTGGTGTCCGGACACTTTATTCGTGATCCGAAGAACAATCCATACATCCCTTCGAGCGTCATGCCGAAGAATTGTTGAATAGTTCGCGGTCCTTCCGGGTTGAACTCCCACATACGGAGAGATCGACATTGGCATGGCAGGACCCGACGAACTAGCATTACTTGCATTACCTTGACTAGACTGACATCTCTCTCGAGGAGATCTCCGATGCGGCTTTGTAATGCCAGCAGGTCATCAACTGTCTCCCAGTCCAGCCCCTTGTAGACCCATGACACCAGTTGAGGCGGAGGGCCCGGGCGGAAGACAGGAGGGGCCGCCCGCTTTGTACCTCGTGGAGCTGTGATGTAAAACCACTCCCGTTGCCATAAGTTGCACACCTTTGGGAAGGAACCCTTTGTCCACAGGGTGTCGGCGCCTTTGCTTATTACAGCGCCTCTGCACTCAGCGTGTCGCCCGTCGATCATCTTCGGCTTCACACTGAAGGTCTTGAGCCATAAGCCGAAGTGTGGGGTGATGCGGAGGAAGGCCTCACACACGACGATAAACGACGAGATGTGAAGGATGGAATCTGGAGCTAGATCATGGAAATCTAGCCCGTAATAAAACATGAGCCCTCCCACAAAGGGATCAAGACTAAAACCTAGCCCTCGGAGGAAGTGGGAAACAAATACGACACTCTCGTTGGGTTTGGGAGTGGGGATGACCTGCCCTTGAGCAGGCAGCCTGTGCGGGATTTCGGTGGTGAGATACCTAGCCTCCCTAAGCTTCTTGATGTCCTCCTCTGTCATCCACCGGCCTTGAAGGTTGGATCCGGACATGGTTGAAGGTCCGAAGCGCTTAGCTTGAGCCTTGGGTGTTGGAACTCGAGGTGGGGGAAGGGAAGGATCGAGCGTGGGAAGAAAGGGACAGGCCTTGGACCCTTTATAAAGAGGGCGAATATCAAGTATCCCCCGCATGGCCGTTTGGAACTTGCCTAAAATCGAGGAGTCATACTAACAAGCGCGGTTGGATTACCCACACCCGTATTGATGAGAATCCCGTGATAAGGGGAACACGATCTCTGCTTCGACAAGACGTGCCAATAAAACCGCCTCGCAACACGTGCAGTGGCAGGCTGGGAAAAACGGTTCATAATGACCGGGCCGCGGCGTGCTGTCATGCTATGAATTATCAGCAGATTAGATTTGTGGAATATTATGCTCTCTGCGGTGCTATGTGGAAATTATTTTGCAGAGCCGGACACGATCCTTGTGTTCAAAATCTTCTATGGAGTATTCTGAGAAGGAACCTGCCTTGCAATGCCGAAGACGATCTGCACGCCGGACTCATCGTCATTGAAGCCTGGTTCAGAGGCTACTGAGGGAGTCCTGGATTAGTGGGTCCTCGGACAGTCGGACTATATACTTTGGCCGAACTATTGATCTATGAAGATACAAAATTGAAGACTTCGTCCCGTGTCCGGACGGGACTCTCCTTTGCGTGGAAGGCAAGCTTGGCAATTCAGATATGTAGATCTCCTTCTCTGTAACCGACTCTGTGTAACCCTAGCCCCCTCCGGTGTCTATATAAACCAGAGGGTTTAGTCCATAGGACAAGAACAATCATAATCATAGGCTAGCTTCTAGGGTTTAGCCTCTATGATCTCGTGGTAGATCAACTCTTGTAATACTCATATCATCAAGATCAATCAAGCAGGAAGTAGGGTATTACCTCCATCGAGAGGGCCCGAACCTTGGTAAACATCGTGTCCCCCGCCTCCTGTTACCATTAGCCTTAGACGCACAGTTCGGGACCCCCTACCCGAGATCCGCCGGTTTTGAGACCGACACCTACTACCTCGACCCTAAGGGAGAGAAGCTGCTCGTCTTCGATTACATTCCAAAGGGCAGCCTCTCCGCCTTCTTACACGGTGAGATTCCTTCCTTAAAAATTGTTCATCCTTTGAAGATGGATTCAACTCTGTGGTTCTTCTGAGTTCTAACATTTGGTTCATGGCGTTTGTTCAGCTCGAGCTCCCAACATGCCGGTGGTCTGGGCGACGCGGATGGCGATTGCCAAGGGGACGGCCCATGGGCTCGCCTACCTCCACGACGACATGAACATCCTCCACGCAACCTCACCGGCAGCAACGTCCTCCTCGACGACGACTCCAGCCCCAAGATCGCCGGCATCGACATGTCCCGCCTCATGACGGCCGCGGCCAACTCAAGCGTGCTCGCCGTGGCGGGCGCGCTGGGGTACCGCGCGCCAGAGCTGTCCAAGCTCAAGAAGGCCAGCGGCAAGACCGATGTGTACAACCTCGGCGTCATCATCCTGGAGCTCCTCACCGGCAATTCCGCCGCCAACACGACCAACGACATGGACCAACCGCAATGGGTGGGGTCCATCGTGAAGGAGTGGACCAACGAGGTGTTTGACCTGGAGCTGATGCGGGACACGGCCGCCGGCCCGGAGGGGGACGACCTCATGGACATGCTCAAGCTCGCGCTGCAGTGCGTCAAGGTCTCGCCGTCGGCCCGACCCGAGGCGCGGAAGGTGCTGTGGCAGCTCGAGGATATCCGACCCAGGCCGGAGGGCGGCCCCGAACCAAGCGAGCAAGGCCATGTTGCAAGACACCATGCCGTCCTTGGCGGACAGCTCCGCAGCGTCCGTGTCTTCCACAGTCAGCTTCACCGTGCCGGTGATCTAGCTCGGCCCAACATGGAGCTTCGTGTGATTGCCTGCCTCTACACGAAGGACCACGCCGTACCGCTCATCGACCTCCTCAGGGCCTCTGGCGCGTCCCGCGACTTCCCCGTATCCCTCATCGTGCTCCACCTCACCGAGCTCCTCGGTCGTGCCGCCTCCATGCCCAAGGCCCACAAGAAAGTCATCTCTCGTCCATCACGTCATCGCCATCGGACCCATCGTGAACGCGTTCCGCCACTTCGAGCAGCAAGCATCGCCGGGGGCGGTGATGGTCTGTTGACCAGCGGAGGGGGCGAGGGGCTGGGTGTGCGTTTTTTTAGTTCTGGCGAATTTGCAAAAAAAAACCTCCAATGCCTACATATTAATGTTGTTGCAACGTTGATACGTCTCCAACATATTTATAATTTTTGATGTATTCATGCCATGTTTACAATATTTTTACATGATTTTGGTATGATTTGGTTAGAACTAACCCGGATTGACCTTGTTTTCAGCAGAACTACCGTGGTGTTGTTTTTGTGCAAAAATAAAAGTTCTTGGAATGCGCTGAAAATCAATGGAGCTTTTTTCTGAAAAATATAAAAAATACTAGAATGAAGAGTTACCGGAGGGGAGTCCCATGGGCCCCACGAGGCTGGAGGGCGTGCCTCCCTAGGGTGCGCCCCCTGCCTCGTGGACTCTCCGTGGGGCCTCCTGACTTGTTCTCAACGCCAACCTCTCCTATAAATCCCCAAACCTCCAGAACATAACCTAGATCGGGAGTTCCGCCGCTGCAAGCCTTTGTAGCCACCAAAAACCAATCGAGACCCTATTTTGTCACCCTGCCGGAGGGGGGAATCATCACCGGTGGCCATCTTCATCATCTTGGCGCCCTCCATGATGAGGAGGGAGTAGTTCACCCTCGGGGCTGAGGGTATGTACCAGTAGCTATGTGTTTGATCTCTCTCTCTCTCTCTCATGTTCTTGATATGACACGATCTTGATGTACCGTGAGCTTTGCTATTATAGTTGGATCTTATGATGCTTCTCCCCCTCTACCTTCTTGTAGTGGATTGAGTTTTCCCTTTGAAGTTACCTTATCGGATTGAGTCTTTAAGGATTTGAGAACACTTGATGTATGTCTTGCATGTGCTTATCTTTGGTGACAATGGGATATTCACGTGATCTACTTGATGTATGTTTTGGTGATCAACTTGCGGGTTCAGTGACCTTGTGAACTTATGCATAGGGGTTGGCACACATTTTCGTCTTGACTCTCTGGTAGAAACTTTGGGGCACTCCATGAAGTACTTTGTGTTGGTTTGAATAGATGAATCTGAGATTGTGTGATGCATATCATATAATCATACCTGCGGATACTTGTGGTAACATTGGTGTATCTAGGTGGCATTACGATTTTGGTTGATGTGTGTCTTAAGGTGTTATTTTAGTACGAACTCTAGGGCTGTTTATGACACTTATAGGAATAGCCCAATAGATCGATCAGATAGAATAACTTTGAGGTGGTTTCGTACCCTACAATAATCTCTTCGTTTGTTCTCCGCTATTGGTGACTTTGGAGTGACTCTTTGTTGCATGTTGAGGGATTGTTATATGATCCAATTATGTTATTATTGTTGAGAGAACTTGCACTAGTGAAAGTATGAACCCTAGGCCTTGTTTCGAAGCATTGCAATACCGTTTGTGCTCACTTTTATCATTAGTTACCTTGCTATTTTTATAATTTCAGATTACAAAAACCTATATCTACCATCCATATTGCACTTGTATCACCATCTCTTTGCCGAACTAGTGCACCTATACAATTTACCATTGCATTCGTTGTGTTGGGGACACAAGAGACTCTTTGTTATTTGGTTGCAGGGTTGTTTGAGAGAGACCATCTTCATCCTACGCCTCCCATGGATTGATAAACCTTAGGTCATCCACTTGAGGGAAATTTGCTACTGTCCTACAACCCTTTGCACTTGGAGGCCCAACAACGTCTACAAGAAGAAGGTTGCGTAGTAGACATCAAATGGCGTGGCCAGTCAATGCCAAATGGATCCCGTGGACCACCGCCAAATCAGCGGATACATAGAAAAAACTATATTTTGGACCGTACATGACCCCTAGAGCAAGTTTAGTGACTGTATTTTGGGTATATCTAACCACAAGAACTAAGTGGCCACCAGCACAAGTTATAAGCCCTGTAATGATTTTTTTCTCTTTTATAAACTGATGAAACTTGATGCCTTTTGGTATGATTGTGCAAGATTTCCGGATTTCAAAAGGTTAATCTTGGTGGTGGTGTCACGACGCTTATACACCCACTCCTATGAACGCACACTCATCATCACAGATGCTTTCGTAGTCGACGGGAACTAGGATTAAACCATCAAGGCGAGCCTGAGGTGGTAACCTTCAAAGGTAGCGGACACCAAAATCTATTTCGATGCCACCTTCGTGGAGGAGTCCTTGACTGGAGGACCACCGACTGGCCTAGTCGGGAGAGACAAAACAGGTACCCAACTTTTTTTTGAACATAGTACAGTTGCAAGCCCTCATACATATGCGCATAAACTCACCCCTATGAATGCACACCCACACACCCTACCCCTATGAGCACCTTCGAGAGACTGAGCCGACATATCATCTTGAGATTTACGAAGTCATCGTCGGCACCTTGTCGTCGACGGGAACGTCTCCTACTACTGAAAGCACATCGTCGGGAATCAAAAAATAATGCGTGCACCAGGATTTGAACCTTGGTGGGCTGGGAATACCACTGTCCCTCTAACCATCCAACTACAAGTGTTGGTTCGCAACAGGTACCTTACTTGGTGCCCAGGCTATGTGGTATGAGAGGGGAGCTAATGCATTGATCATGGAAGCTCTAGTAGTTCAGGGTGGAGTGCAAATGGTCGTGGAACGAGCAATTCAAAATGTGCACATAGAGATTGATGCACAACAATTAGTACAACTATGGGAAGTAAACAACTACAACAGAATTGAAGTGGCGAATATTCTTCATGATATTAAGAGTTGTGTGCAAATTTTGAGAGTTTTTATTTGAGTTCTGTGGGGAGGGATGCTAATGTTGTTGCGCATCTTTGTGTCAAAAGAGCGAGCGAGTCAAGGCGTTTGATGTCTATGGCTTAATTACATCCCTATAAAGCTCTTTGATTCAGAAAAAAAAATCGACAGGAATGTCTTCTTCCACTAACCAAACTTCGTCGGAAGAACTGAAATAAATTTCAGCACAAGGAATCCAACCATCTGAGCGATGCTCAGTTTGCTTGTCATGTTAAAGTTTTTTTTGACAGAGCGCGTCGTGTTAAAGTTGTGAAGGTTAACACAAGGATAAGTCATGGGGTGTTATGCCTTTTTTGGAGAAAACTTTCGATTTATTCATCCTCAATCATGACAATACAACGAACACCAAAAATAATAAAAATTACATCCAGATCAGTAGGCCAACTAGCGACGACTACAAGCACTGAAGCAAGCCGAAGGCACGCTGCCGTCATCGCCCCTTCCTCGCCGGAGCTAGACAAAATTTGTTGCAGTAGACAGTCGGGAAGTCGTCGTGCCAAGGTCCCATAGGACCAGCACAACAGGACAACAACCGTCGCCGATGAAGAGTAGCATAGATTAGAATGATCCAACCTGAAGAAATACAAACGTAGACGAACTACGACCAGATCCGAGCAAATCCACCATGGATAGATCCGCTGGAGACGCACCTTCACACCCACCAACGATGCTAGACACACCACCGAAATAGGGACTAGGCGGGGAGAACCTTATTCCATCTTTAGGGAGCCGTCACCGTCTCGTCTTCTTGAGCAGAATACAAACCCTAACAAAAGTTGAATAAACATCTAAAAACGGCGCCTTCCTACCGGCAAGGGCCGGGATCTACCGCACCGCCATGGCCCTAAGGCCATCGAAGACGAGGCGGACCGGCGGCGGCGCCGACGGGAGGCAAAGGAACCCTAAGCTTTTCTTCCATGGTGGTGTTATGTGTGTTTGAGTGTCGACCTACGTGTCTAGACTGATCACGGGAGATTGTATTGATACCCCACATATCTCATATACTACCATGTGGTACTATATATATTATTTTATTATTTTAAATATGTTCATATACTATATCTAAAATGTTTCAAAACAAGTTACATGAAAAAAATTGCATATGAGTCCATAGATTTTGTTATATTTGTGAAATACGTACATATTTGTACGTAAAAAAGAGCATACTCAAAATATGATACATACTACCTAAATATTAGTATATATATATATATATATATATATATATATATATATATATATATATATATATATATATATATA